>NC_052125.1:4212938-4218407 GCF_012273895.1 Zerene cesonia | reverse complement strand
TGGTGATGGAGACAATGGCTGTGATGGGGGAAACGGAGGCGGTGATGGAGAATGTGGTGGAGACAATGGTGGCGGCGATAACGATGGTGGTGATATTATATGGCTTCCAAATGGTTGTCCAGCAAATTATTCCATTGAAAAACTTTTGCCTCATCCTGATTGCGAGAAATTTTACCAATGCGTCCACGGCAATCTGCAAGAAATGCCGTGTGGAGAAAACACACACTTTAGCTACGAATTACAGGTAATTACATCCAAAAATATTTAATTAACCCTAAAATATCACGAGATCAATTATAAAACGTTAGTCGTTAAATCATATAAGTTATAAAAAAAAACTCTTTATGTCACTAAGATTTCTTTATAACACTTTCCTAGAAGCTTTTGTTGTTTATGTCTCCAGAAAATGTCATCTTGACATTTCAGATGTACCTACGAATGATGCCTAATTTCTTTTCCTTTTCAGCGTTGCGACTGGCCCCACATAGCAAATTGCGTGCCAGGTAATGGCGCAGGTGATGGAGATGAATCGGAACCAGGAAATCAAGATCAAAAATGCAAAGACGATTGCCACGTTCCGTTCTGGAGACATGAAACGGATTGTGATAAGTTCTGGAGATGTGAAGCTGGCAGAGCGGTGATTGGAGTATGCTCCCAAGGTCTCTTCTTTAATCCAGACAAACAATCGTGTGATTATATTTGCAACGTTGATTGTGTTAGAAATGACGTACAATCCACACCGCTTGCTGATGGATTAGAACTCTTCATACCCTGGGATAAGGTAGACAGTCTAAGCGATCTTACGAAAAAAGATAAACTTCGTAGATACAGTTTGGGAAACTATTAAGAAAAACGTCGAACGAAAGGACTGCGATACAAGAATGGTTAAATATCTTGGGTGGATTTGTTGATGGTTTTATTCATTGACTTTTGAAAGGTAATCTCCTAAAATTCCTTCTGTCTCAAACACATTGTAAAGTATTGAATATGTAACAATATAGTATTTTCTCGTTGCAGTTATTATTTTATTTGTTTAGAATATAAGATAAGTTAATTATTACTTAAATGTATTTAAGATTAGTTGATGATTTATATTAAATCTATAATGAGATCTATTACATCGATCGTTTTTCTAGATAAAGACCTATCTTCTGTACCTGTAAGGTTATAAATTTGATAGGTGTACCACCAGCCTCTTGGGACGGATAATTTTTTGACACTCATAAGCGGAATAAAATGTCTAACTGACGTTTTATTTCATTGAAATAAGAGTAATATATCAAGCCTTTATTAAATTAAACCTAATATTACAAAAAAACAACTTATTGAAATAAATGAATTCTGGACTCTGGTATCTACATGGTGATTGATTTTTAGTTTTAGAGCATTGAAATGGAAAAAAACGCGGGTTCATATCCCGCCCCGTGATCAAATATTTTCTATCCTTTAAAAATCTCTTTTAACAAGCTGTACGTGCTTTTATTGTAATTGCTTAGTTACTTTTATTTGACTTCATATCCGAATAGGCTTATAATGAAGCGTGATCTCTCAATTGTTTCATTTATTGAACTAAATTCTACGCTTCACTTAGCGCACTGACTGACTTAAGCGTCATAGGGCGGCGTCACTTTAGCGTTCTGACGCACGCAAAAAACAGCTTCTATTTAACAAAGCCATTGGGGTATTAAAATTATACGGCTTTTAATCTGTATTGATATTTTATCGTCGTTATAATTGAAGATTGTAAAAAACCAGGAAATGATAGTGTTTAATAAACGATGATTTATTTTGTGATATATTTATTTTGCATGCTATTAAATAAATATAGACAGCTACACATACAAATTACTTCTAAGAATCAAATAGGTAAACCTAAAAGTTATTGGACTGGAATTCTCCGTTTATAAGGCTATTTATTTATTAACTTAATAATTGATATCTTTTCTCCGCGGTGATGGCTTAAAGATTTTTGTTGGCATAATTACTGTTAGAACTCATAGCATTCTAACGGACGAGAAATTTAATATTGCATGTAATTGCAAGCTTAAGAAAACTTTACGACTATATAAATTCAGCGGGTTTGATATATCAGATATAGACGTCTGTCAAACCCAAACCAAATCTCAAACTTCTACCAAGAAGATTCCGCAAGAAACTCGTTCGGGTCAGCTAGTTGCATTAATGTTAAATTTATTTTAAAGTATTATTCTATATGAGGTACCATGTAGGGGAGGGCTGGGCACTTTTTCAAATTGTACTGCATAAAAAGCTGGTTTTATTATTGATTGTACCTTATCAGTTATCATTTCAAAATCTTATAATAATTTCGCGATCTTAAAAGTTAAAAATCTTTTATTGATTTTGTAAAAACCCTGTTATTATCTTATATTATTGTTTTGACTTCAATATTTTAAGCCTATTATAGAGATAGCATCTACTAATTATTTAAGGACTAAATGTGTGACTCAGTCTTGTTATAAATATACTTACGTTTTAGATTTTAATGGTATAAAATTTTTGACATGAAACGTAGGACGTGGGTTCAAATGCCATCTAATAATATAATTTTTGTACCCTTTATTTTGTATATATCTATAAAAGTTTTTGTATAAAATAACTAATTATTTGCCTTTGACCACTTGCGTACCATTTACCACCTGGAAAGTAGCAAAAATATAAGTTATTCGTATGAACACGTATATTTTATATAATATACGAGAACATAGAACACATATATTACACCTGTCACCTGTGGTGGTAACAGCAGAAGCATTTTGTCTCTTATTATATATACTAGCTGTGACCCGCGGTTGAAACCGCGTAAGTCCGTATCCCGTAGGAATATCGGTATAAAAAGTGCCTATGTGTTATTTCAGTTGTCCAGCTATCTATGAAGCAAAATAGTATTATTATTCACCAATAGTAGTCAGGAAAAAAAACACAAATAAAACACGAATATGACATTTTCTAAAAAAGATTCCTAGCTAGATCGATTTATCGCCCCCGAAACCCCCTATATACTAAATTTCATGAAAATCGTTGGAGCCGATTCCGAGATTCCAATTATATATATATATATATATATATATATATATATATATATATATATATATATATATATATATATATATATATATATATATATATATATATATATATATATATATATATATAGTTGATATAGAAAATATTTATTTGATCATTTATTTATTTATGCTTTATTGTTTTGGAAAAATTACAAATTGAGACTACATCTATATATTAATAGGGCAATAAATATTAATAAGGCTGTGATCGCTTACCAACAGGCGAACTACCATGTCAGTTACTTGCTATGATCCAAAAAAAAAACATTCGATTGCATTACAGTAGAACAAACTTCCTATATTTACTTTTGTTATCTCAACAAACTACCGTATAGATCAACTTTATCAATACGGTATTAAAAGTCAATTAAATACAACAGTACCTTGAAATTTTATTGATAAATTCCATTGATAAATACTACAGTTTCAGTTGCTTTTCCTATAAATAAAGGGTGTGCGACGCGGTGACTTTACATAAATACTTTTTTTTTATGGTTTAGCCACGGTCCATGTCATAAGACCCTCAGCTCACTTTGAAAATACAATATAATCTTGTTCTTATCCTCTAAACATATTTACTATGGGAACTAGATAATTTAAAAACTAATTTAGTATATTTTTGAGAACAGTTGATTTCCAGTATTCTGGATAAATTCGAACCGACTTTCTGTACTACTTTTTATACAAGCAAATAATAAGCACGTCGTATTTGCTATTTTATTTCAACAGGGTAATTAAAACTCACGAGCCCAATGCCCAGGGCATTTCACAAAATCAAATTGATTGTTTTCACAAAAATGGAGTATTTCACGACTAAGTCGATCCCTAAAATCGCTTCTTTTAAGTGACTTGGAGGAGCCGGATGCAGCCCTAAGATGCTCCATCATCAAGGGAAGCCATTTGAACTTAGCACGAAAATTGGAGACATGACACAGTGGGGTTTTAGTCGGTAGGAATCCGATATGACCCACAACTCCTTCCCCGGGAATCCTGGGTATCTATGCAAGATATCCCCACTTAATAAAGAGGTAGACGTAAATAGAATACAGGAGTATTGAAGGCAATTAATGCTGTCAAATGTTTTGATAGTAGACTGGTATAGCGCAATCTATGATGGGTTCAAATAATGCTTGAATGGCCGTTATTTATGAGACGTCAGAAATTTCGTAAGTCGAATCAGCAACAGAAAAAAAATTCCTATCGAAATTCCGTTCTTAAAGTTTTAAAAAATATAAAAATTTTGATCATGAGGCGCGATTAAATCCCCGTCTTTTTGCCAAGCTAGCATCATATAAAACATTTGAATACTATAAAATTAATACGAAATATAATTTACTATTTAAAATATGTAATAAAAAAGGTAGACTAATATAGCCTAGGTTACACAGAAACAAATTAAGTTTTTAAAGAATTTAGGGGCGGTATGGCATCTTTTGAGTTTTTCCATTATAAGTACTTAAAAAATCTAATCTTTGGAAATCTTATCTTAAGATAACAGTTTAATTATTCACAGATATTGCTTTAAAATATCTTTGTATGACGTCAATTAATAAACCATTGTAGATCGAGTGTCTTGTTTATTTTTTTGTACCGCAATTGTAACTTTATTATATTCATTGTGTTGTTATGCTCATAATATAATTGTGAGGTCAAGCATGCCCTCTACTATCCCACAATCATCATTCTATACTACTTACTGTGCCTATATCGAGAAAGCTATAAAATTTAACATGAGCTTTTTGTTATTTTTTGACATATTTCATCATTTATCATCATCGTTGCGACATAAAAAGAGTTTACCGATTATTCTGAAGTTTTAAGATATGTCTGAGGCTCGATACCGGCAATCAGATTATGAATTAAGATTCTAAATTTACATAGACATATCGACTTTCTGAGGCCAGCCGACTGACGACATCAAAGGGATACTTTGTACACAAAAAATAAAATGTAATAAATTTCTTTTATTTCATTTATTTCAATAAATAAAATTCAGGTATCAATTTTGTTTGGATATCACCAAAAATGCGATTTTTAATTAACATTGATTACAACTTTTCAGTTCTTATTGAGAGCCTGCTTCGCGTTTTCTATGTGCTTAGTGAAGATGTTATCCTTATTTGGGGCGTAGCTTAATTCGACGAGACTATTAACTTCGCTCCATGGAACGAAGATCTTTAGCCCATCCACTTGTGGCGTAGACTGCACTACTTTCCTCTCGCAATCAACGTTGCACGAGAAGTCGCACGATTGCTTCTCCTCATTGAAGAACAGACCCTCAGAGCAGACTCCCACCACCGCCTTATCGCCTACACACCTCCAGAACTTGTCGCAATCAGTCTCGTGTTTCCAGAACGGCACGTGGCAGTCCTCTTTGCATCTT
>NC_052125.1:4177831-4211938 GCF_012273895.1 Zerene cesonia | reverse complement strand
TCACATCGCTGGAATTAAAATTAATATCCAACTATATATCATCACAATCAAAAAGGATAGTTTGTTATACATTGATAATAAGTATTTTGAAAAGCAGTACCCAGCTAGGATTTTGCCTATTTCATAATAATGAAAATATAATATAACTAACTAAAACATTTCATCATCTTAAAAATCTGTATGCCGTTTCTTGATGGTTAGTGCTAACTTTTGTAGATGGAGTAGTTTAGTATTTTCTTGTATTTGATGTTACGCGAGTATCATACATTTAGAAATTAAAAACTTTTTAACGGATTTTAAACGCGATTTATTCATTATATTATTAACCCGACGTTTCGAACACTTTACAGCGAGCGTGGTCACGGAAGTCTCCCCGTGACCACACCACGAAATCCGTTTAAAAGTTTTTAATTTCTAAATGGAGTTTGCTAATTACCTGGAGCTCAAAACTGAAGTGAGTGCCTGGGGCGCATGGCATCTCCACATGTTCACCATGCACGCACTGGTAGAATTTCTCGCAATTAGGATGGGGAAGGAGCATTTCATAGGAGTAGTTCTTTGGGCATCCATTAGGAAGCAGCTCGATCTCTCCTTCAGGGCAGAGACCGCCGTTGCAGTTGTTGTTGCCATTGTCACCAGGAGAGGGCCCAGGCGCTGGGTTACCGGGGGGCGTTTCACCAGGTGTGCAATTGGATAAATATTCCCATTCACAACGCTGAAACAAGTCATTTATTTTGTTTCCATACCTTTCCAATTTTGTCAAATAATAAAAAAGAAACCCACATTATACCGATAGGATTACACAAAACTCAGATTCTTTCCTTAATATTTAATGAATGAAGTTTTTTGGCGGATACTAAGGGTTAATTTTTTTTAACACGCACGATTGGAATGCGCAGTCTTAATAAATAGCAGTTTTCAATGCAAATATATTTGTAATTGTTGTAATTTCCTTTAACTATATATAAGCATATTGTTGTTATTATATTAGCAATTTTTAAAATAAGAGTTTTCATAATGTATTCTGTGTTGAAAATTCCAAAATAAAGAATTAAAATAAATGATGAATTATATTTTATTGTGGATCATCGCGCTGAGATCATTCTTAAAAGGAATTCTGCCCATTTCTTTTCTTCATCAAAATATAGTATGTGAAAGACAAATACTGAATTACCTGAATTTCATAGTTGAAGTGGGTATTGTCAGGACAAAACCTTTCAACCAGCTCGCCGTTGTCACACTGATAGAACATATTGCAGTTGGGATGAGGCAGGAGTTTATCAACCGTGCGATTCCTAGGGTCTGGACAGCCGTTTGGAAGCCACACCACTTCACCCTCATCCTTTTCTTCTTCGCTCTCTTCGACTACGACATCTTCTTCCTCTGGTGCTGGTCCACAGACACATTTCCCGCTGCGGCTATTGCAGCAGGAGAAGGCTTCTATGGCGATGGGGCCGACTTTACATTTCACCAGCTCAGCAAGCTCGCAGGCCTGAGGGACGTCATTGTGTTAGTTATTTATTTATTTTAGTGTTATTTTAAACTAGCTGACTTACGAAATAGTAATCTCATACATAGTATCACAAGTACTAATATTTAATAAGAATTAATATTACTACATAGTATAAAACAAAGTCGCTATTTCTGTCCCTTATGTGTTTTGTATGCTTAAATCTTTAAAACTATGGAACGGATTTTGATGTTTTTTTAATAGACAGAGTGATTCAAGAGGAAGGTTTATATATAATAACGTCTTTAAAACTAAATATAATAAATAAATTAGCCGCGCCCCGTGGTTTCACCCGCGTAAGTCCGTATCCCGTAATTATCGGGTTCAAAATATTCCTATACGTTAATCCAGTTATTGTTATTCCAGTTGTCCAGCTGTCTACGTACCAAATTTCATTGCAATCGGTTCAGAAGTTTTTGCGTAAAATAGTAACAAACATATATCCACACATCCTTATAAACTTTTGTATTTATAATATTAGTAGGATTCCAGGTGTAATCGTTAAGTGTGCACAATGCCTATTCACATTTCTCTTGAATAAATCCAAATTTAAATTACTGGGAAAAACGAAAACCGGAAGATAGTTAAGATTAACTCACTTGCTGTTCAAACGAGAACAATGTATTTGGAGGGCAATGCAGAGGCACCTCCAGTTTCCTGCCATATTGGCAAGGGTAGTACTTGGAGCAGTCGGTCTGATCTGGTACTAGGTAATGGTGTCCATCTTTGGGACAGTCAGCCTGAGGTTTGCCGTAGGCTAGAGCTACGACCCCGAAGAAGAGAAGTGTTCCTGTAAATAGAAGTAAAATAAGCATCCATTGTTTCTCTTTTCTCTCGTTACATGTACTATATCGTTTCGGTATCTATACTATGCCAACATCCGTGATGTATTCTTAGACTGTAAACCAGTTTAAACTGGATCAGGCTCTAGTGTCTACGATAATTGTACTATTTTAAGAGTTTAAGTGTTTTTTGATAGATTACTCGTCTGATTAAACATACAAACAAAAGTTATTATAACGCTTACTTTTCCGACCTAAGAATATTTCCAAAATGTGGAATAAAAGCAATTCTAATAAATCTAAAAACCATACATATTATTGACATTAACAACCTAAAAAACAGTAATATGTATAAAATAGAATTAACTAAATTATCTATCAAAACAATCTATTATCAACTTATATAATTCTGGCGATCCCAATCAGGATAATAAGATAAAGTCATGAATTTATCGTATTGACAACGATCATTTATAAGTGTACAAAGTTTGAATTAAAATCTGTCCGTTTGGAGTGAATCGAAAAAGGTACAGGTGAAGCTAATAAAACCTGTTAAAGCGCTAACAATCCTCGCAACAAATATAACAATCCTCGCAACAAATATAACAATCCTCGCAACAAATATAACAATTTTTCTAAATGTGAAATTATACCAATTATCGCTAATATTAGGGGAGCCCAAGAGGGGATTTTGGGATTACTCGAGCGCGTCAGATTTTTATAAGGGAAGGTACCTTACTAAGCGAAGGTTCTTCATATCAATGAATTTGCCGCATAAATCGTAAGAATAATGTATATTTCATTTCAGCTAGAGAATTAAAAAAGTTAAAAACTAACGTACTTGAGTATTTCCATAGTGTCCTATATTTTTACCACTTCCGCCACCGCTAAAATTAAAAACATTATAGGATTTTTTTCTTGCGATCATCAAATCTTCGAATTTCAGTACGTTTCCGAGACGCTCGAGTAAATACTCAGTTAGCATCTTGGGCTCCCCTACTATAAAATATGTTGACAAGAAATCAGAATAAGCTACATTTCCCAATGTGTAATAAAGACAGATATAGTGTAATATTTATGACCATTAAAACAATAAAATACCGGATAATTTCAAGGTACTACCAGTAAAATAATTTAATAAGAGTCTGACGAACTGGTTAATGGCGGAACAATTTTATGACATTGAAGAATTTATGACATTTAAGGAGAATTAAGTAGTATACCTAGTATGACATTATTGTTCATTTAATTATTTATTACAAGCTGCACCCGGCAAACGCTGTTCTGCCTTACTCTTATCATTTAGGGGCATGAAAAACAGATGTTGGCTGATTCTCATAGATACCGGATAAGCACAAAAAATTTCAACAAAATCGGTCAAACCGTTTCGGAGGAGTATGGCAACGAAAACTGTGACACGAGAATTTTATATATTAGATTAATATTTGCACACCCAAACTATGGATTTAATTTAATATTTGCACACCCAAACTATAGGTAGAATCAATAAGCAGCAGGATATTTTATAATATAATCTAAAATTTGTAGCAAATATAACATTCTTGCAAACAAATGTAATTTCAATTTTAATTTCAATTAACAATATTATTATCAATAAATGATGACCTGATAGCGTGAATGCAGCATAATATAAGGCAGTATATAGCACATAATATGAGTAATGTTGATTAAACATATAACCCTACTTCCTACTAATATTATAAATGCAAAAGTTTGTAAGGATGTGTGTGTGTGTTTGTTGCTCTTTCACGCAAAGACTACTGAACCGATTGCAATGAAATTTGGTACGTAGACAGCTGGATAGCTGGAATAACATACAGGCTACTTTTTATCCCGATATTCCTACGGGATGCGGACTTATGCGGGTGTAACCGCGGGGCACAGATAGTAATAAATAGAAGGACAGCTGATAAATTTACGACGATAAAAAACTTTCAAGGTGCTTTTAAAAGTGGAATTTATTCTTAAAGTAATATTGATATTTTATTATCATTCCGGTAGTTTATTTAGATAATGAAGATAAGATATGTGACACTAGCTTCCGCCCGCGGCTACCACCGTAAAGACTCTAATGAGAGACAGTCCGGCGGTTTCTTTTATGTCATATCGGGCAACTGAGCTGATGGTTTGCCTGATGGTAAGCGATCACCACCGCCCGTGAATATTCGTAGGGGTAGTGTCTCTGCAGATGCGCTATCCGCTTTTAAGGGGTAATGGAAAAGGAAAGGATTGACGACTGTCTAGAAGGAGTGGGACGGGTAAGGAAAAGGAAATGGGCCATAGCTCCCGTTCTCGTGGGATTTCCGGGATAAAAACCATCTTATGTTATTTCTTGGGTTCAAATTATACCTGTATCGGTACCAAAGTTCTTTTGCATAATTTTTGTCATGTACATACTATGTAAAATTAAAATGAAATAATATGATTGTTGGATTTTAAAATAGCGACTAGAGAGTTTCTCGCAGGCTCATCTCTGTCTGTCTCTGTTTCCGAACCGGTGGTAAATGTTAAAATTGTGTTATGAAGATTTAAATGTACTTCTAGAAGTCTGATTGAGTTAATAAACATTTGAGTTGTTTACAGATTTTATGTGGTTAAGTGATTTAGGCGTGAAAAAGAGATAGACAAACACACAGACAGACAGAGTTACTGTCACATTTATAATATTAATATATGGGAGTAGTAAGGATTGGTTCTTGCATGCAGAAGCTTTCAGGCTTGATTGGAAGATATTGTAACTGCAAAACTGTGTTGTATTCAATGGAATTTTACTAACGGTCTACCCTGGCTTCGCCCATGATACATATATAACAATAGATTAGCGCGTTCAAACAAACAAACTCTTAAGTTTTGTATTGTTTAGTATAAATTAATATTCGCTTAAACAAAAACAGCAAAGCAAAAACGTTAACGTATTATATCTTTGTTCCAGGTAGATAAAGACTTTCTGTTGTTACGACATTTGCAAATAAATTCTAGAAGTATCCATGACATTTATTAAGTTAATTACGATATGTATTAAAATCAGTTGCATGCATTCAATTACAGATCATTATCTTATCTGTGTTATTAAAATTCTACACATATACTCGTAAATCGTAGACGGACGCTGTCTGTACGTATAAAATCACCGACGCATTTTTTCCATTAGACAAATAAATTATAATATTTAAAACTATATGTGTACATCCCTAACTGACATTCCGCACACCTATGCGACCCGATCGCACGCTTACGTTCGAAATTATCATTGCATAGATGCAACACACGTACGTGCGGAGCGGTTAATCCCAGCTGCACGAAACTAGGGGTGTTACAACACAGTTTCAGAAACAAAATGATATATTTTTACGTCGTATTCTTATTTACCTTGGAACTTGGATCTTAGTAGTAAAATATATTCCATAATTTATCAACGTATAGCCCAACTAAATAAACTCTCATTTTTTTCAACTGACCATTAGGCGACCAAAAGATGCATTATAAAGCATATATATTTTCGTTATCTTAGAACTTAACCTAGGAATTTATAAAGCATATGTGTGATGATGATGCATGATGTGTGTGTGTGTGTGTTTGTTGCTCTTTCACGCAAAAACTACTGAACCGATTCCAATGAAATTTGGTACGTAGACAGTTGGACAACTAGAATAACAACATAGTTCTTTATAAAAAGTAATTATTTATTGCATTTTCCATTACCGCTCGATACAACACTTCACCATATTTATTACTAATATTATAAATAAATGTATAACAAGATATTATTAATTTCTATAGAGCAAAAACATACCACAGCTACTCTTTGTAGTATCCACAGATAACATAATACTGTAGTATTATTTTATCTGTGGTTACTTACTCTAAAGTGTGTGTAAGTTACTGTGTCTAGCTTAAATGAAAATATATTACTTACTTATCATGAAGGTTTTTTCAATACATTAACACTTAATTTTCTGTTTGCTGAACTGAGAGTACTATCGCAAATTAATAAATCGCAATTATATATTATTTTGAATGTTTGATAACAGTGATAAGACATGGAGATTATAAACTCGAAATTATCTGAGATATATTTGGTTTGGGTGGATGCCCCTTATTCGAAACTGGCGGTGCGCCCCGGCTTCGCCCGTTGTACTAATATAGCCCATAGCCTTCCTCAATAAATGGGCTATCAAACACCGAGGTAATTTTTCAAATCGGACCAGCAGTTCCTGAGTTTAGTGCGTTCAAACAAACAAACAAACTCTTCAGTTTTGTAATTCTTTTTATCTTTTAATTAAACTGTAAATTTATCGAGGACCAAATTAATGTTTATAGCATTGAAATACTTTAAAAATTTTGAAAGAAGAGAAAAAGTTTGATCACTAGGCGGGAATCCAACCGGGGCTTTTTGCCATACAATACAATGAGGATCAGTGAATTTAACAGACTCTTTTCAGTCATTAATCCTTTCCTTATCCCTTTCCTCTTAAACGCGGGCAGTGCATTTACAGAGCCACTACCTCTTCGAATGCTTATGGGCAATGGTGAACGCTTACCATCAGGCGAACCACCAGCTCAGTTGCCCGCTATGACATTGAAATGTCTTGTGTTGATTATCTGACTCTATTTTATCCACAAAACCACAGGCCAGAATTTGATAAAATTTTATATATTATAAGAGCAAAATAAGGTTATTGTATTAAAAAAACAAATATGCGAATATGTGATTAAATAAAGTAGCTTTTTGATAGGTCTTCAAAAACAAAGAAGAAGTTTGTTAGATAGATTTCTTCCTGTAATAAGTAGTTTACGAGATATACGCATATAAAGTCGTAAAAAAATAGTCACCATATATCTAAAGTCCATAAATCACAAACTTCTGAAGTCCGCAAGCAAAGCCGCTAGTAGATAACTAGTCTTAAATCCTTGAAGTGAAAACAATAACTATACATAAATATTGACTATATAATAGCGAAAAGATAAAAGATCTTTATCTTTTCAGATCGCAAAACTGTTTTAAAAGATTCAGTTGATCGCTGATTATCAGAATATAGTGTGATATTCTTTTTTAAATCTCACAATCTTGATTTGATAGGCGATTATCAATATGGTAATGGAATCTTAATAAAAACGATAAATATCTAACGAAAATAATATGTATTTGTAGCATTTGTATATATATACATTATAGTATTCAATATATTTTGTAAATTTCATTTCATTTATATCATGTTTCGTTCTTCCTTTAACACATAATTATTTCTACAAAAGAAGTCATCCATCCGTGTAGGGAGGTACCACTACTTTCTAAAATGAAACCTAATTGCAATAATTTGATATCAAACACAAAAATAATTGCGGCGATCGGTTGAAAACCCACGGAGTTATCGAGTTATATTATACCGAGTTATATATACGAGTTAAATTATGTATAGTTATATCGAGTTATATTATACCTACAGTTGAATTGCGAATCTTTGATTGGGAACTTTAATGAAACGAAGGCAGTACAGCATCCACTATTACTATCAATATCGTGAGAGTATCAGACTAGTTAGCCCGCCATCATTTAAATTAAGCATTGAAAAATCCTGGACGGACCTACACTATCAATGCATATAGAGGCAATTAAAACTAAGGCCAACTAATATTTTGACTAACCTCAATGCTGAAAGATTAAATCAATTGAGTCTCCCGTGATCACGCTCGCTGTAAAGTGTTCGAAACGTCGGGTTAATAATATAATGTATAAATCGCTTTTAAAATCAGTTAAAAAGTTTTTAATTTCTAAATGTATAATACTCGCGTAAAATCAAACACAAGTAAATACTAGATTAAATCAAGCTCCTAACTCGGGAGTGGTATTTATCGAATATTTAAAGTGCTAAAAATACGTTAATCCCACTAATATGATAGGCGAAAGTTTGTAGGTTGGTTGGATGTTTATTAATCTTGCTCGTAAAAACTACTGAATACATTCTAATGAAACTACAATTATATACCTTATCAGAATAAGACATCAGCTTTAGCTATTAAAATGTAAAGTTGACATCATTGAAAAACAGAGTTTCTTGCCGGCTCTACTCTGTAGTAAATGTTAAAACTGTGTTATGACGATTCAAAAGTAAGTTCTTCTTTAAGCAGACTAAATGGATAAATAAATGTTTGAGTTTGAGTTTGAGTTTATAAATATTTGGTAATGTGGGTGAAACCGCTAGTGCAGTGTGCAGTTAGACTAGTGTTACATATATCAAAATGAATGCTTCTTCAAATGAATTTGAAGATAATCTAGTATCGCAATATTTGTTCATAAATTAATACCATAGAAATACAGAGGCATGGAAGTGTAATAAAAAAACAGGATAAGTAATGTCTATAAAATATTCATGCTGTTATATATACTAGTCTGGTTACTGTTTTATTTTAAGTATAGAATTTATTTTATTATAGAATTTAAATTTCATATGTATGCAGCAGCAATTACATTTTATTGTGTCTAAATTGAACTTTTATGTACTGTATCGGGAAGACACAGGCTCCTGAAACACAGCGAAAGCTATATTATGAGTTTGGGTTTCTAGTTCTATGTGATTTATAATTTGTTCAATAAATAATTTTTATTTCTTTTTTTATTTTTATAGATAAAAATCAACAAATTACTCATTCGTGGAAAAACCATTATCACGTATGGCAATCCTTTTATTTACCTTTTTGACAATATTGATACTTATCAATCAAGATATGATTACAAAATGCGCAATTTTTGATGTAATGGCGGGCTACTGAGCTGGTGGTTTGCCTGATGGTAAGCGATCACCGCCCATGAACGCAGAGTTAGGGCAAATGACCGCTTTTAAGGGGTAAAGAACAAGGAAAGAGTGACGTCATGAAAGAAGGATGGACTAGAAAGAGTGAGGTGTAGAAACACAGTAGCATGCTAACTTTCACGGCGATCTTATGTGGGAGTCTGGTACCTTACCCGGAGCGAGCTGGCCCAATTCGTGCCGCAGCGTACTCGACTTCGACATTGTATCGGCTTGTATTCGCGTGCATTAAATCGGAGTAGTTTCATAGATGTCATTATACACACCTTCCTTTTGAATCACTATCTATTAAAAAGAACTACATCAATATACGTTGCGTAGTTTTGAAGATTTTGCATACATAGGGACATAGAGACATAGAAAGCGACTTTGTTTTATACTATATAGTAATTACATTATTAACTCGATGTTTCGAACACTTATTTGATGAGGGGTTTTTTAAATATATAGAGTAATTCAAGGGGAAGGTTTATAAATAACATCTTTAAACTACTCCCAATTCAACGCGCACGTAGCCGCGGGGAAAAGCTAGTAATGTATGAATCGCGTTTACAATCCCCTAAAAATTCTTTAATTTCTAAATATTTAAACATAATACCAGACACAGTAATAAGAAATTACAAGCTATTTCCCGCGGCTTTAGCTATGTGGTCTAAGTAGATTAACATGGATGTGAATTTTTTCACAATAAAATTACTCAATTAATCACTATTTAGCCTCCGAACTATCTCCAGGCACAAAACTTACGATATAGTTAGAAGCAAAGTAGTTTTTCGCGTCTGTCCTAATGTATGTGTGCTTAGATCTTTCAAACAGCACAACAGATTTTGATGGGGTTTCTTTTAATAGATAAAGTGATTCAAGAGGAAGATTTATATGTCCGCCCGGGTAGTCATTTATCGAAATTCGAATAATAAACCGTCTTATCTTTTAAATTGGATCAAACTGCACATGGTGAGCTAATTTGATGAAAATTGGTTGAGTAGTTCAGTAGTTCATCGCGGACAAACAACGTGACACGTAATTTATATGTATATATTAATATATTAAACTACACCGAATTTAACGCGTGCGAAACCGCGGGCAAAAGCTATATTACAAAAACGAAATTTAGTTCAAATACACGGGTATAGCTGCGAGCGGAAGACAGTATACATTTTATCTTATCATAATATAAAAAACTACCTAAATGGGAATATTTCTATATCTATATCACTATAAATTGAGCCCAATTTGCCTTGAAACTCTATTATTGTCGAACAATTATCAGCTTCCGTTTCATTTATAATTTTATATTTAACCATAATCCTACTAATATTATAAATGCGAAAGTTTGTATGGATGTGTTTGTTTGTTGCTCATTCACGCAAAAACTACTCAACCGATTGCAATGAAATTTGGTACGTAGATAGCTGGACAACTGGAATAACATATAGGCAACTTTTTATCCCGATATTTTTACAGGATACGGACTTACGTGGGTGAAACCGCGGGGTTCAGCTAGTATTATAAATGCGAAAATTTGTAAGGATGTGTTTGTTTGTTGCTCTTTCACGCAAAAACTTCTGAACCGATTGTAATGAAATTTGGTACGTAGACAGCTGCACAACAGGAATAACATATAGGCAACTTTTTATCCCGATATTCCTACGGGATACCGACTTACACGGGTAAAACCGCGGGGCGCAGCTGGTTACTCATATATTTGCTATAGACTGCGCTTTATACCTTGGCCATATCAGCTCATCACTTATTGATATAATATTTCCACTGATAAACGATATAATTTCACATTCAGGAAAATTCAGTATGGATACTTGTTATTCTTTAGTTGATTGATAAATTCTTTCGATTATTATTATAGCTGGTCATAAATCTGGTGATTGATTGGAGCATGACTGTCTTACGTAATTGTTTGTTTATATGGCTTCGTTATAAGAAGCTTGGTTCACCTTGACGACAACAATCTCACGTCTTCAATTGCACCCAGTCAGTTCCTTTACTACAGCTACTGTAGCTCTTATTTTTGGTTGTCTGATAGATAAGTTTCCTTAATCTTCTTTTTTATGTCGGCTGTGGAGCTTGTGGGTCGCCTGATGGTAAGCGCCACCGCCTGTGAACATTTAGAGAGGTAACAAGGTAAGGTCGATTTCAGACCTTATGCCTTTACAAATGGATTGCCGACTTCAAATTGGAAAGGATTAGAAAGGGAACTGGGATGGGTGAGGAAAAGGATATGGGCTACCGGCACCCCCATTGAAACGAAATACAGCAGCATGCAATACAATGCAATAATTTTACGCCGTTTTTGTGATGGTGTGGTAATTCCCCGATGCGATCTGGCCCAATTCGTTCCGAAGCGCGTCCTACTTGGGAGTACTACTACACCCAAGTAGGGCGCATTTCGGCACGAATTGGGCCAATCCAATCCAATCCTTCAATCTAATTGATACTTGGGAGTAGTACTACTCCCAAGTAGGGCGCGCTTCGGTACGAATTGGGCCAATCCAATCCAATCCTTCAATCTATCTCAAAAGCGATAAGAACGCTTTGTGTGCTATATTACGTGTTTCTTCACATATATGTGTAAGAAACTGTTTAACAAACAACAGAATGAGTAAAAAAAATAAAATTAATACAATTTAAGGATAAACTTCAAAAATGCCTTATAGATTATTGTTTTTATAGCGTTAAAGAATTCAAAGACTAGGAAGGCGCATAAAGAGTGCTAAGTTATGTTTATTTATACGTTGTTTTATATTTTATGTCATGTTTTAAAATTAAATATTATTATTACATAGTAATTATTTGACATTATGTATAAAAAAAACTGTGATGAAAATGTATTTTTGATGTGAAACATCTATAGCCGCACGTAAAACCGATTTCTGTCGTGGCGACGCATGCCGTGGCGACGCGTCGCCACGCTATACGATATATATATATATATATACATACATGAAAATAATGTCGATGTTTCACATCTGCCAGGCGTCCCGTAACGGCTCACATTTTTTTATTAGTTTTTTGACATTATATTTGATTGCTATGTATTTCATGGTGAAACATGTGAAAAACTAACCGCATTATTTATATTGTAACACTTTGTATACGATATTTCTACAAATAAAAAAATATCAGTTACGAATTACATAACTAATAAATATAAGTACCTATGTTTTTAGATGTTACTTAATGAAAATAGTAAATCAATTTCATTTACCCTACCCAGTCTTATCCTTTTCCCTTATAAATCTAATCTATCCTATCATTTAAAGTTTGCAATCCATTTGAAATGGCGTTATGCCTCTGTAAATAACCCACGAGACGAAGGACGTCGACTATTATGACATAAGATTACAATGCCATATAAACTCACAAACTCACAT
Organism: Zerene cesonia; assembly: GCF_012273895.1. Lineage (NCBI taxonomy): Eukaryota > Metazoa > Arthropoda > Insecta > Lepidoptera > Pieridae > Zerene > Zerene cesonia. The sequence goes on along the minus strand of NC_052125.1, from coordinate 4,199,427 downwards.
AAGACAACGTATGTAATTTCTCACAAATCATCAACTGCACCTTAAGTTATGATAGACTGTATTTTTGTTGTGATTATTATTATTGGGAGGGGAAAAAAATTAAAGAAGACGAAAGCTAGAATGTTATGTTACAATATGTTCCTGCTTCAATATCAAATACATACCATCAGTCCAATAACTATAAGTTTCGATAAAATAACTGCTAGTAATTTCTTTGGAAGGACAGGATAGGAGCACTTTTTCGGTAATCGTGCCAAAGACAATGTGTTAATGTCTCGAATGACAGTTTCAGGAAATCGGCAATTAATGTAAATCTCTGATAAAGTGCACCTTAATGGAAATCGCATGTAAACGTTGAATCAATCATTTATAAGGTTGCTGAGTCACTATCAGACGATATTTGTTTCCAATGCAAGGACACCTAGTCACCATCAGACGAGGATAGGCTTCCTAACTTCTGGAGGAAGCTGGTTTAATACAGAAACGGAGACTTTCTGGTTATCAGCAATGCCGTTATAAAAATATGATAAATAAAAAACATATTTATTGGCATCAACACATCGAGTACAATTCTTAAATGATGTACTGACTACCGAAATAGCTGAGAACTGTTTCTACTCCGTTTTCTTCGTGATGTTTAGAGTTTATCTGTTTGTATATGGGGATAGCTAACTTGATAAAATTGTGGGAGCCGAACACGCTTCGGCACGAATTGGGCCAGCTTGCAGCGGGGAAGTACCACAACCCCACAGAAGTGCGGCGTGGAATAATATATGCTACTGTATTTATTTTCGTTGTGCTTATCCTTCTCAGTCCGTTGCTTTTTTGCCTCAGAATTTAATATCGACATTATTTATTTTATTACTTCAATTTCTTGCTAAGCTGAATATTCTTTTATTAATTTTAATTTCTAGTGGAATTTGATTTTATTACCTACTAGCCGTTGCCTCAGCTTCAACATTTTATAATGATTTTAAGTTAATAACCAAAAATTATAAAAAACCGTTCAGGCGTGCTTTAGCTAGGTGTGGCGTAACTAAGACGAAGAATAATAAGTAAGTAAAATATTAATAATAATAATTAATTGTCAATAGATAAAATTTCTGTTTATCTTTTCATAGAGTAGCTTTGAATAATCATGTATAATAATAATTTAACATCAAATCAATGCCAATGACAGTTTAATCTTTATCTATTCGTTTATTTATCTATAATTTAAATATAAAAACATTTTTTCACGTTCCGATAAAATGCTGACATAATATTACGTATTTTATTAGAAATAGAAAGAAAGAAAACACGTTCATTCATACTAGTTAAGCATATTTTTTTTATAAATAAGGAATAAATAAACTTAGTATAAAACGGATACCTATCCGATCAGTGTATGAGAGTATTTTAATTATGAGTACATTGAAGGAACTTAGACTCTCCACTGATTTTCAGTGGACGCCACATTGATTGATTGATGGTCATATGTATGTTGTACTGTCAGGGGACAGTACAGCATACATATGACCGGAAGAAAACAAAAATTATAAACTAAATGCGCTCCGCGTGACAATTTATATAATGCGTTATGACTTTCCACGTGTCTGCTTGATTTTTAGAGCTGAGCAGCTGGGAGCTGGGTTTCTAGAATTATTGGTAAAACGATACATAAACGCAATAACGTTAACGATTTTTTAAAATGATGAATAACGGTTAAGTAAAGAGTCAATTATTGTTGGTTCGATTGGAGCTCTCTCTTCAGCGGAAAGAGCTACTTACGTTGCTCATTCTCCATAAAGACCTTCTCCTCATTTGATGCGATAACTGAATCTGTAGGCCAAGCATCACTACCCTGGGATAACGGTCCCGTCCATAAAGTATTGTGCACAAGCTCACTTGGAAATAAACCTCGAACACAAATCAGCAGGATTATCAACTGAGGATACGGGATGCCAGCAGTCTGTAGGTGTGATATCCTGCATGTGACTGACACGACTTGCGACAAATGTTGTACCACAAATAGACAGAATCAATATGTATACGAGAAAGATACGTATCTCTTACAAACATGAAAACATATGATAAAAGAACTGCAGCACAGCACAGAGCTCGAGTCGTGGTAACGATTATGTTTAAGAGGTGCAAACGAAAACGCGAGCCTTGGAGTCAACGAAGAAAACTTTTATATTAACAGCATCTATTTTTTTTTTTTTTTATGTCATAGCGGGCAACTGAGCTGGTGGTTCGCCTGATGGTAAGCGATCACCACCGCCCATGAACATTCGCAAAGGTTGGGCCTCTGCGAATGCACTGCCCGCTTTTTTGGGATAAGGGAAAAGGAATGGATTAACGACTGGAAAGAAGGAATGGACTGGGACGGGTGAGGAAAAGGAAACGGGCCTATAACGGGCTAATAGATGACAGCTCCGTACGCAAGGGTAGAACTGTCACAAAACTCATTTAGCTCATACGATAGAGCATCCGTGCAGGTTGCCGAGGATTTAGAAGCTCACTCAACTGTTTGTTCCATGTAGCGATGATATCTCGCGTCTGGTCGCATCCAACTTCTGAATTAATCATTTCGACTGAATTGTGATGGGGGATAGAAAACCTGATGGAGCGAAAGCCCCTAGCTACTTCACTAGGGATTGAACGCTTGGTACACGGCCGATAAGTTGATTTAATTTCGAAAACGAACGTATTTTACTAGCTGACCCGGCGAGCTATGTTCTGCCTTACTATTATCAAAAAGGGATATGAGAAATAGATGTTGGCCGGTTGACCTACCCGATGTACACACAAAATTTTATAAAAATTGGTTACCCGTTTCGGAGGAATATGGTAACTAACATTGGTACATGTGAATTTTGTATATATAGTGTTATAAGTTCCACTGTAATCTTTTTTTATGTTAGTTACCTAATAACTTTTTACTGGGTGAAGCGATTCTTATGATTCTTTTTTTATTTGAAAGCTGCTGCCTGCCATGTGGTTCCATTTAAATTGGGTTTAGTTTTGACATTTTGTAGGCGGTAAAATTAATTATTAGTAAATCAAAGCGCCTGCTTCTTTAAATTAGCAATGTGCCTAATAGGAAACGTAGCTAATAAAATATAATTTATTTTTTAATTTTAATGTTTTGTATGTGTTATTTTTTATCTCGAAGGCGCCTTTGCTGATTTACACAATTAATTTTTAGGGTTTCATAACCAAAGATTAAAACGGGATATTACTATAGCTTCGCTGTCCGTATGTATGTCTATCTGTCTGTCCTTCTGTGTGTCTGTCTTAATAAGATAGTTGAAATATTCAGAATGTATTTCTGTTTTTTTTTTTTGTCATCTTCCGCAAAGGAGCTGGTGGGTCGCCTAATGGATAGCACTACGGCCGCCCATGAACATTTGGAGAGGCGTAAGGTAGATTGCAGACTTGACTATTGCCGCTATAACATCAAATAATAAAAAATCGTGACTCATTGCTTATATACATGTAACACTTAGTGCTCCTTAATTTATTTTTGAAATTCAATGATTTTTTTCTATAGAGAGGGGCAGGAAATTGAGAGAAAATGATTGCTTATTTAATTTTTAGTTTTATAGCATTGAAATGCTTTACAAATGAGAAATTTTGAAAGAATAGAAAAATTCTCAAATGATTGCTTATATTTTTTTCTTTATCCTTCATTTTCATTCGAAATATATGCGTCTTATAATCACCATCTCATGGTGGTAGGTGATGAAACGCTGCTATGGCGCGTAAACACAACGTTAATTATTATTGTACGATTTTATCCTTTCAGTGTAAACTGTTATCCTTTTCTGCATCCTTTCCAGCCCTTTATTCCCGTCGTCAAATCCTCATCCTTAACTCATTACGAAGTCATAAAGTTATATCTTTATAAATTGATCTTTGGTAAGTCTGCGGTGTTGTGTTTCTATTTTATTTTTTTAAACTGGATTTGCGAATATTTTTTAGTGTTACTAATTATAAATAGGTTCATAATTTAGTCTTCAACCATTTAAGCTTAATTTTGATAAGATTAACTATTTGTTATTAAAAAAAAATAATTTTTCTATTTTTCTTTTGTGGGAGTCGAGCACGTTTCGCACTTTTCTCTCGCACGGGGGCAGGTAAGTATACATCCAAAAAAGACAGACAGGAGCGAAATATCAGTATTATATTGTGTTTCGTACGGTGAGTGAAGGAGCTGGAATCCTGTGTCCTTTTCCTTACCCTACCAAGTTTCATCCTTTATTCCCATCATCATCCATCCCGAATCCTTTCGTAACTTTAAAAGTCAGCAGTGCAGAGCCGTAAGAAACAAATGGCAAATGAAAACGTTCAGGGTGGTGAGAGCGCTTACTATCAAGGCAATCCACCAGCTCTTTACCAAGTATGACATTAAAAATCGCCAAGTTTAATCAACTTTAAAAAAAGGACGAGGTTCTCAATTCGACTGCGTTCTTTGTGTTTGTTATCTCAAAACTTTCGACTGAGTGAACCAATTTTTATGATTCTCTATTTTTCATAAATACCTCGTGGGTGGTCCCATTTATATTTAATCTAGAACTTACAATTAGAAATCGGTTATGTTACAAAAAATTATCTTGATATAAATTGTGTCATACGTTACTTCCTGATATAGTTTTCTTTTAAAATGTTTCATCTATAGATAGAATATAGATAAACACAATTATGTATTATTGGAAAATATAGATTATTATCGGATTACTAAGGTACATAATTGAATTATTAGATAAATGAATATACTTTGGAAATGCATTAAACATTATACAGGTTGAAACATTCAACAACCGTGGAAAACATAGTAGACTTGAACTTTTATATTTTTTTTATATCATAGCGACAACTGATGGTGGTTCGCCTGGTAAGCGATCTCCAACGCCCATGAACATTCGAAGAGGCCTCTGCGAATGCACTGCCTATATTCCTAGTCATACCCATACCCACGGTATGAATACCTACCTAAATTATCCACTCTAAAAAATATTGGGCAGTCTAAATGTTTGATCCATGTGCTTCCCTTTTTACCCCCTTTTTCCTTTTCCTTCCCTTCCCTTTATAGCTGTACCTCAGACTTCCATGTAGACTACTTAAGGCACCAATCTCTCACAATGATATCCCCTGTTTTATCTGTATTTCTAAGTTTTTATAACCTACCAATGTTGTGTTGACTTATTATTACTTAGTTATGTTAGTGAAGTTATTTATGTTAGGGCAAGTAAGAAACTAGAAAATTTATTTAAATTCACTGCATTTAAGTTATGTTACAATATGTCATATTTATTGTATGGCTGTAAATGGTTAGTCTTACTTTCAATTTATAGAACATCATATCGAATAACCAACTGCAAACCATTGCGTTTGATAAAATCAATTTGACTAAGGTTCCATTAACGTTTTATCATAATCGCCAAATTAAATCAAGATTGTTGGATTAAAGGAAAGGAACAACTAACGACCATTTCAAGATTATCAGCAATTAACTAAATCTTTTACAACACTTTTGCGATCCGTAATGTAAAAGATATTTTATGTACTTTCGTAAATAACCTCGAAATTATCAAGTCTTTTAATTTTTTTGTAAGAGCGGGCAATCGAGCTGATGGTTCGCCTGATGGTAAGCGACCACCATCGCCCATGAACATTCGAAAGGTAGGGCCGCTGTAAATGCGCTGCGCGCTTTTAAAGGGTAAAGGATAAGGAAAGGACGATGGGGATAAAGGAATGAACTGGAAAGGGTGAGGAAAAAGGAAACGGGCCTCCGGATCCCCTAGTCACCGTAACACTGTAGCATGTTACTATTTCACGCTGGTCTTCTGTGCGTGTACTACTCGCCCGGTTAGAGCTGGCCCAATTCGTGCCGAAGCATCAAGACACCCACATTAAGATATTATTTATACTTCGAACAAGGATTTTCAAGAAGCGTGGCTACATTTAAGTATGTTGCTTTCTATTTCATTTTAGTGACATCTGTTAAAGTGTTGTATTAATTTTATGAGAAATAAATGCCAAGTTACACGAGAGTGTAGAGTATGCAAATGGAATAAATACAATACATATTTCATGATTAAAATTCTCAAGTTAGACCACGGCCATTCCTATGCCTCCTGCGAAGGAGGTACCGCTATATAGAATTATGATTATGACACTAACATTGAAAATACTGGATAAGAATCATTGACAATTTATAATTTACAGTTTAAATTGAAGTAACAAAATCTTTTTGTACCAACAATTTGTTAAACAGCTGTCGGTTAAATATAGATAAGGCTTAAAAAACACGATTTAATGACAGGATCCACTTAATTCTCTGTTCCCTATAGTATACTTATTTCTTTATTAAATACTAGCGGCTTCGCTGTAGTACATATATAGTAGTAGTATAGCCTTTCCAATGGGCTATCTAACACTGAAAGAATTTTTCAAATCGGACCAGCAGTTTCTGAGGTTAGTGCGTTCAAACAAACAAACCAACTCTTCAGTTTTATAATATTAGTATAGATTTCTCTTTATATCGCTTTTTAATAAAATGGTTTTGTGTTACAATAATTCATACTTTGTCTATGTAAGAGCGAGCAACTGAGCTGGTGATTCGCCTGATGGTAAGCGATCACCACCGCCCGTGAACTTTTGCGGAGATAGGGCAGCTGCAAATGCGCTGCCCGCCTTTAAAAGGGTAAATATAATGGGGATAAGGAAACCATTGGCGACATGAATAAAGGAATGAATTGGAATGGGTAAGGAACAGGATACAGGTTATTGGACCTGTTTTTGTAATACAAGAAACTGTAAATATTCTTACAGAAGAGACATTTTTCGGATTTATTATTTTGGTCATATACAATTTATGCGTAAGGAAATTATTTAACCCTGCCGATCCTAATCAGGATTATAATAAACTCATGAAATTATTGCATTGTCACCGATCCTTGATAAGTGTTCAAAATTGAATTAAATCTGATCGTTTAAAGGGGGTCAAGATCAGGCTAATAAAAGCGTGTTAATAAGAAGCATACAAGAATGTAAGGATGCCATAAATCTTCTGGATTATGTACGAGAGGTGCTTGGTACGGTGGTTAACACGTGTATGTGGAACCGAGGGGTCCTGAGATCGATTCCTGGTGGCTCACAAAGAAAGAGTTTCGGTCTAGCAGGACATAGAAGGCCTACCTACGTGTCCATAAAGAAAATCGATCAGTGAAACAAAGTTCATCTGCCCCATACCCCACTAGGGGACATGGGACTTCACTTATGGAGAAGGGTTATCCACATAATCTACACAGATGTTCTGGACAATCACAAATTCTTAATCAAATCTTATCACCGTTATCAAACATTCAAAATAATATATAATTGCGATTTACAAAATTACAGCGGTACTCTCAGTTGAGCGAGCGTTAAATTAAGTGTTATTGGAAATAAGAACCTTCATGATAAGTAAGTATTGTTAACTTCAAGCTAGGCTGTTAAGTAATTTGTTTAATATCTACGAAGACGGTCATAGTAAAGTTTTTTTGCTATATTGATGCGTAGGTATTTATAAAAAACTAGCTGTCCGCCCCGGCTATATATAAAGCCTAAATTCTCCCTCAATGCTATAATATTGTATGGCATCTAAAACTGAAAGAATTCAAAACGGACCAGTAGTTCCTGAGATTAGCACTTTCAAACAAACAAACGAACAAACTCTTCAGCTTTATAATATATAGCTGTCCAGTTGAATATTTGAATTATTGCTATTATAGTTATATATTTGAGTTTAAATAATATCAAACGAACTAACTAACCCTTCAGCTTTATAGGTATACTGGTTTGGTTTCAGTAAAGATATGTTACGGAACCCTATTTTTTTCCAAAATAAAATATATTCTATGTTACTCGTGGATAATGTAGCTTTCGAATGGTGAAAGAACTTTTAAAATCGGTCCAGTAGTTTTTGAGCCTATTCATTACAACCAAACAAACAAACAAAGTTTTCCTCTTTATAATATTATAGATTACTAAGTTAGAAAGGTGATAAATCGAGCAGTTATAAAATAAAACTTAACATTTAGCGAAATTCGGCTTTATTACAAGGCAAAGCAATACAATTTCAGTTGTAAGTTTTTTTGTTTAGTCGCTGTCGCATTGGGTTATTACCTGTACCATGTGATTTTGATAAATAAATAAATACATAAATAAAATAAATGAATAAACAAATGAATAAATAAATTTAATGTAACAGATACATCTCTGCGTTTGCGTTAAAGATCGAATAAAACTTTATGCTAAATTATTTTACTTCAAATTGTCCAAACTAGACGAAATTTAAATTGAAATGGGTTAGAATTTCATTCAGTGGGAAGTTACGTGTATAAATATATTAACTGACTTCACAAAACAGAGGAATTTTTTTGTAGACAGTAAACATGTACTCTGCTTAATTCAAAACTAATACCGAGAAATAAGCATTGAATGCTAATTTTATTACGTACGCACATATACACTAATAAATGACGGAGGGACGTTGATGCCTGTCCACACAGGCGAGTTTGGTGGTCTATGTACTCAGCCTATTGCAAGTACCACTTACAATTTATGTAATATTGTCTGTTGTTTTGCAGGAACACTTCTCTTTTTCGGAGTTGTAGCTCTAGCCTACGCTCAGCCTAAGCTTGATTGCCCTAAAGATGGACACCATTACCTAGTGCCAGATCAGACTGACTGCTCCAGATATCACCCTTGCTTTCACGGAAGAAAACTGAAGGCGCCGATGCAATGCCCTCCGAACACATTGTTCTCGTTTGAACAGCAAGTGAGTCTTAAGTATAGTCTATCATCAAGTCTTTTACCAGAATGTTCCAAATAAGTAAACTCAAAATTCTACCACTAGTCAAATGCTTGCGACAGTGAGAGAAGTGTATGACTCTGTAAACTGTATTAATAACTAACACAATGACGTTCCTCAGGCCTGCGAGCTTGCTGAGCTGGTGAAATGTAAAGTTGGCCCCATCGCCATAGAAGCCTTCTCATGCTGCAATAGCCGTAGCGGGAAATGTGTCTGTGGACCAGCACCAGAGGAAGAAGATGTCGTAGTCGAAGAAAGCGAAGAAGAAAAGGATGAGGGTGAAGTGGTGTGGCTTCCAAACGGCTGTCCAGACCCTAGGAATCGCACGGTTGATAAACTCCTGCCTCATCCCAGTTGCAATATGTTCTATCAGTGTGACAACGGCGAGCTGGTTGAAAGGTTTTGTCCTAACAATACCCACTTCAACTATGAAATTCAGGTAATATCACATTTAAATATAGATTTATTTATTTAAAAGGAGGAACGTTGGCTCTTAAGATACAGAGTTTTTCTAGTTTAAGAGGCAATGTACATAGATATGTAAGGTATGTTTTGGCAAAATAAAGATTTTATTATTATTAATTCAGTAAACAATATTAACATACAATAGTTTGCTTGAATAAAAAGAATTGAACGACGAATTTCACGATTGTTTTCTATGCTAAAACAGTGATCTTTTGATATTTGCGTCGATTACATTATAATGCATAAGTCAACTTATTTCTGTTATTTATTTAGAATACGTGTTTGGATGGTGCTTCTAAATTAAATAAACTCTTATAATAGTGTTTCATCTGGCGAAAAAATTTTATTTATTGAAAGATAAGAACAGAATTTTTATTGTGGGAGTCGAGCATGCTTCGGCACGAATTGGGCCAGCTCGCACCGGGGAAGTACCACACCCCCACAGAAAACCGGCGTGAAATAGTGGCATGCCACTGTGTTTCGTACGGTGAGTGGGGGAGCCGGAGGCCCGTTTCCTTTTCCTCACCCGTCCTAGTCCATTCCTTCTTTCCAGTCGTTAATCCTTTCCTTTCCCTTACCCCATAAAAGCGGGCAGCGCATTCACGGAGGTAACCTTTGCGAATGTTTATGGGCGGTGGTGATCGCTTACCATCAGGCGAACCACCAGCTCCGCTGCCCGCTGTGACGTAAAAAAAAAAAAAAAAAAAAAAAAAAAAAAAAGAATTTGAGCTCGGATATTCAAATTCTGCTATATCACGTGGCTTATTCGTTATGCGCTATTCTTTTTCTTATTATATGAAAAAATTACAATATATCTGGAAAATTTATCATATGACTTGTTTCAGCGTTGTGAATGGGCACATTTATCCAATTGCACAACTGGTGAAACACCCCACCCAGCGCCTGGGCCATCTCCTGGTGACAATGGTAACAACAACTGCAACGGCGGTCTCTGCCCTGAAGGAGAGATCGAGCTGCTCCCCAATGGATGCCCCAAGAACTACTCCTATGAAATGCTCCTTCCCCATCCTAATTGCGAGAAATTCTACCAGTGCGTGCATGGTAATCTCGTAGAGATGCCATGCGCTGCAGGCACTCACTTCAGCTTTGAGCTTCAGGTAATTAGCACATCTTATTCCTCCGACTCTTACCTCTTAAAAATGAACTGCACTACTTTCATTAAAAAAGTTTGCACTAGCCATCGATAAAACAGCTCACAGGCGTTTAATTAAGATGATAATATGTTTCAGTTGGTTTCATTAGTACATTCAGTACTATTACATAAATAATTTCCTGTCCTCACTTATTCTTCGTAACTGCTTTTTAAAAATGCGTCTTATTGGAGTATTACTAATTATTATTTTTCATTGGAATGATATATGTTTTTTAATTTCAGCGATGTGAGTGGCCACACATAGCCAATTGCACGCCCGGCACTCCTGAAGGTGAAGATGATGATTGCGAATGTGATAATGAGGATGAATGTGACAATCCTGGTGGAGCAGAGGGTCCCGATAATGGTGGTGGTGGTGGTGATGGAGGTGGTGGTGATGGAGGTGGTGATGGAGGTGATGGTGATGGTGGCAGTGGAGATGGTGGTGGTGGTGGAGGAGAAGAAGACTGCGATTGCGGCCCAAATGAACCTGTAGATAACGACAAAAGATGCAAAGAGGACTGCCACGTGCCGTTCTGGAAACACGAGACTGATTGCGACAAGTTCTGGAGGTGTGTAGGCGACAAGGCGGTGGTGGGAGTCTGCACTGAGGGTCTCTTCTTCAACGAGAAGAAGCAGTCGTGCGACTTCTCGTGTAACGTTGATTGCGAGAGGAAAGTAGTGCAGTCTACGCCACAGATGGATGGGCTAAAGATTTTCCTTCCATGGAGCGAGATTAATACCCTGGTCGAGCTAAGCTACGCGCCAAATATCAATAACATCATCACTAAGCACATAAAGAAAGCAAAACAGACTCGCAATAAGAAGTGAAAAGGTGAAGTCATATGTTGGATTGATACCAAAAAAAATTATAACTGAATTTTATTTATTGAATTGAACGAAATAAAATGATTTTTATGCATTTTTTATTTTTTTATTTATACCTAGAAACCTCACTGATTGGTTATTACAGTTTTTAATTACTAAAATTCTGGAAAGACTAGGAATTTTGCTTTGAACACTACCAGAAGCTTTGGCTTCATGGCTTGATAGATAAAAAGTCTAGTAAAAATATAAACTGTTGTGACAAAGAGTGCCAGAATCGTCATTAGCCCGTTTTTTCACTAAAACAAAAACAATTGAAACTGAATTAAAAAAAAAAAACGACAACATAATATGTACATATTGTATTGTATATGTATTTTCGTATATTATTGTATGACTATGTATATATAATATAATATATAAGTATTTGTGAAATATGCTTATTATGTATGTATTTAAAATATGATTAAAATTAAGTTTTAAATATAATATAAATAAATTATAATTGCTGCACCACCGATATCTATCCTTTTATGTATTGAAAAATCCTACCCATAGGTTGCCTGGTAGAAATCGCTTAGTAGCGATAAGGCCGCCTTTTTGACTCTATTTTATGTTTTTTTTTCATTTGTTTTTCCCTTTTATATATTATTTTTTTTAATTGGTGCTAAATAAAGTGTATTATTATTATTACTACATACAAGCAGGTTATCAGTATACAAAAAGCACGATTTGTTTGCGTCAGAGATGCGAACGTTAGATGAAGCATGTAACAGATATTTAAGTTAAGGATATAAAAATTAATCTACGGTTTGGCGTATTCCGTAAATAAATAGATGAATTTCTAAAGAGGACATGCAAAGGCTATTTTGCCATTATTTTATGTAACAGTGGGAAAGTGAGCTGGTGGTTCGCCTGATGGTAAGCGATCACCACCACCCATGAACATTCGAAGACATAGCGCTCGCATTAGCGTTTTCCTTAAATTGATTAAGCATAATTCGTAATATACAAGCTAAATTGGGTACGGGAATCCAGTTCCGACAAACAAAAAACCAATAAAGATAAAAATATTTATTGCAATATAATGTAAAATTCACTAAAAATAATCTCGTACTTATCAAAATATAGTAAATAAAATAAGTTCACTGCACGTGTAATAATTTAAATAATAAAATAGATTTCTTCACAGCAGGCTATTGTTGACTGTCAGCTATTTCGTTGGCTTCCATCACCTGGTAACAAAGAGGACTTATTAATTACAGCGCCATCTAGTCAAAAATTAATTAAATTAGTAGGAACTAAGAAAGTTTTAGTTGAAAGTATGTTTGGATGGATGTATTATAATTATTTAAAACTGAATTATTCATTATTATTAAACATTTACAATATAGGTATACATGTTTGATACTTTTTCACGCGTAAACAGCTTATTGTATCTGTATGAAATATGATATTGAGATAGATTATAGTCCGGATTACCACATAGGCTAATTTTTGACCCAGGTAACAAGTGAGTGACGCCGAGTGATACAGCGAGTTAAAACTAAAATTGAAAAAATAGGTTCACTTACTAATTATAAGAAACATATTATAATCATTGAAATAACCTAAATCAAAGTAACAATGTCTTACATTATTGGGAATCGAACCCACAATTGGCACAAGATACGCCGGCCTATCTCCTCATATTAAGATATCCTCTTACCCTCTTAATCTTCTTTCCATACATGGACCAAAAGGTCACTTTAACTTCAGTGGGCTTGCCAGTTCTTGCGTCGAAAACGCGACAACTGTCGAACGGAGGACAATACAAGTGTAACGACACGGCGCCGTCCACGTGTGACGGATTCTCCATCCTGTGGAGGCCGAGGGCGTCTGGAAAGGATAGATGCATTGAGTTAATAACAACAAATCCAACCTTAGTGGCAATAGGTGTAAACTTAAACTTAAGTCAAATGAACAATATATTTATTTTATCCTACTTCCTATTTCCTATCCTACTAATATTATAAATGCGAAAGTTTGTAAGGATGTGTGTGTGTTTGTTGCTCTTTCACGCAAAAACCACTGAACCGATTGCAATGAAATTTGGTACATAGATAGTTGGACAACTGGAATAATATATAGGCAACTTTTTATCCCGATATTCCTACGGGATGTGGACTTACGCGGGTGAAACCGCGGGGCGAAGCTAGTTATATATAATAGAGTAACATACTGTTTATACATACCATTGATATAGCAAACATCATTGACTTCCAGTCTCGTGCGACCGGTCTCCTTCATGCTCTCAATGTCATAACCGTCTGTGTATTCGCAATTCGGCTTGCCAATGTTCCCGCCATTCTGAGAGCCGTCAACGTCACCGTTACCATTCTGACAGCTATCAAACTGACCGCCGTCGTTTTGACGGATGTCAGTGTCATTCGTGACGTTGCTGTTACAGTTGCCGTTGGGGCACTTGGCGCCCATTCTCCTCATGTCATCGGTTAAATCTTCGCTTTCGGAACAGCAACGTCTCGTCGGTTTCCGTTTTAATTTTTTCACAACTTCCGGTTGAACGTTTTCCGGCCAATCGTATCTGTAATAAATTGCAATCATTATTCAGTTAAATTTTTGGTATAATTAGATTTCAAGCGTCAAACTTATTTAAGAGAATATTATATTTTTTTGGCCGATTTTTTTAGGAAAAATTTATAAAACGTTTTAGAACAGAAAATAATATGCTCCGGTGTATTTAAAATAGCATTGTGTCTGATTTAAAATATTGCTTGTTATTATTATAATGGTTTACATTGTTTGAACTAGAGTTAATTGAGAATACTGTTAAGTTTAAATTAATATGGCAATAGCTTTTCTCAGTTTAGTTAATTCGGCAATCTAAGTATCTAACTGAGTTAGTGGTATGTATATTACGCGCAGCGCATGCTGAGTGGTTTCCCTTTTTTTACACCAATTAGCTATAAGTCCTTTTTATTAATAGTTTGTAGAGAAATTGTGGTGTTAAATAAACATCATTAATTCTTTTCTTTTTTCTTTCTAAATGCGTTTAAGGAAAAGCTAATCTTATATATAAAATTCTCGTGTCACAATGTTAGTCTCTATACTCCTCCGAAACGGCTTGACCGATTCCTCTGAAATTTGGTAAGCATATTGGGTAGGTCTGAGAATCGGCTAACATCTATTTTTCATACCACTAAACGATAAGAGTAAGGCAGAACAGCGTTTCCCGGGTGCAGCTAGTAGTAATATAAAAATCAAAGATAGATACCTGACTTCATCCAAGTTGCCACTGAGTAACTTCATAAAACAATGGGAGTCAGCATGGTCATGGATAGCTGATGCGTGACCTGGTCCCCAGCAAAGCACCATGATGTTGAAGGCGCCATTTCCAGCATCTACCAGGTTGCGAGTATACCTGGGATGCAAGATAAAGATATTATAAAAACTCACTAAATTTTTTTTTTAATTATGATAGTAAATAAAAAATAGCACCATCAATTAGCATTCAAATGAAGTAGTAATTATTAAATAATCTTCAACACGGGACACGGGCTTCCTATGAGGGTTCTGCCCATAATGTACCAAGCTGGCCAAGGACAGGTTGGCAGATTTTTTCTTTGGTTCTTAGACATACCGGTTACCTCCTTCCTTCACCGTTTCGAGTAGCCTTAGTGCTAATACAGACATATTTATCTCTTGTGTATGATTTTATGCGAGTATTGTACATTGAGAAATTTAAGACTTTTTAACGGATTTTAAACGACGTTTCGAACACTTTACAGCGAGCGTGGTCACGGGGAGACTGAGATGTTATGTCTTGAAGGTCATACAAAATTTGCTGTTTGTGAACTACCCCCACCTATTTCTCCGCAGTTGGTATGTAGAGTATTTTTCTGAATGTTGGCAGTATTGCCCGATAGTGTCTTCTGGTCTTTTGGTATGTCTGACATGGGGTTTTGAAAGTCTTTAATTTCTAGATCTATCTCTGTATCAAATTTCATACAGATATGTTGTATGAGCTGTTTTAGCGCGTAAGACTGACAAACATCCAAACATCTATCCATACATACAAACTTCCACGATTATAATATGGTAGGGTATTTTGAGGTCAGAATCTAAAGCAATATTATCCACATTTACCCCAAAACCATGTACTGATAAGCGAACTATAAATAACATTAAGGTTTCGCGTTCCGATAAATGAAGACGATACTTGTTATTCCATCTTATCAGTGACGCATCTCACGCAAACATGTTTGCGCTGTGATTGTTTGGACAATATGTTTATAAGATTAAGTAAACACCTAGGTTTTCCCCTTGCTCAATGATAGAAGCTGGCATAATTATATATAGCAGTTATGGCTCTTCCATGAGGCTCAAAACATACATCAATTCTATATTAATCGTGCGGGAAATAAACAGAATTTTCTATTTAACTACGCATGTGGATAGCATCACCGCTCGAAACGGTGAAGGAAAAAATCGTCAGGAAATCGGCATGTAAATTCGAAAGTTCGACGACATGTGACATCTGCTAACCCGCACATGGCCAGCGTGGTGGATTATGGCCTGAATTTTCATAGGAGGCGTGTCCCAGAAGTACATGGGCTGATGATGATGATGACGTTATTTATTAAGTTCAATGAGCACATTAAGCTATATAACCATGGGCGTAGTCAGGGTGGTTTTAGGGTTTCTAAAAAGTATCAATTTTAAAGTTATTTGTCTCGTTAACCGTCTACCTATTCTTATACCAACTTATCATGCACAAAGGATGTCATATGAATCGGTCGTTTCGGATTGGTACTACCACAGGCATTGTGATTTGTATCACTAGACTTTAGTGTTTGAAGTAGTAGTAAATAGATATTTCATAAAATCAAAAAATGGTCGATAAGCTATTTTAACACGCTTATAGCTTCACCTGTATGTTTGTATGTAACCGATTCATTTAGACTCAATTTTGACCTTTAAACGAAGGGATTTAATTCAAACTTCTTTGTGCACTTATCAAGGATCGATGACATAGCAAAATTTTTATGAGTTTATCTTATTTTTCCGATTATAATCACTAAGATTAATAATTTACATACATTTGTACTCTGGATAAGATTGAGAAGGACATGGAAGTTTTTTTGCTTTTTAAACTGTATTTATTATTTTTAAACGCTTTTTTCTTTTTTTTTAGTTTTTTGTTTAAAATTGTTATTAAAATAAAAATTGGTCGCCTTGTGGTCGTAAATCGATCATACCGAAACCGGAGTGTATATCAAATTCATCGTAGTGTGCGTTGATTTTGATTTAATGATAAATGGTCAAGTAGCCGTCGCAGAGGCAGTATGCGTGTGCGCAAACATTGCAACTTTATTAGTTAAGGGATAAGGAAAGGATTGACGATGGGTATTAATGAAAGGACTAGGAAGGGTATAAGGGAATAGAGTACGGTTCGGCAGCGAACGAAACACGGAGGCGTGTAACTTATTACACACTGATTTTCTGTGGGGGTGTGGCACTTTCCGAATGCTGGTGCACTGGTTCAATTCGTGCCGAAGCGTGCTCGATTCAAACATTAAATTAGCATTCTCTGCATCTCTACATCCTACTAATATTATAAACGCGAAAGTTTGTAATTATGGGTGGTTGTTTGAATGTTTGTTAATCTTTTACGCGAAAACAGCTCATCATATCTGTATGAAATTTGGCACAGAGATAGATTATAGTCTGGATTCTTACATCGACTACTAGGGACGCCGCGGGTTACAGCTAGTATAGGTATAAATACATACGTATTATTATTAATATAAATAATATATTATATTAATATTTATTAATAATATATTAATATTTTTCTGCGCGATATAATCAATAAAAGATTACAAAAAGGGAGCTCTCACATATGCAAAACACAGAATATTATGTGCTTAATAATTATGATCTTAAAGTATATTTCAGATAAACTGAATATAAAGAGTATTGTTTTAAATATGCAAAACAACAAATATAAGAAAATAGGAGCGTGCGTCATTATAATATTTATATAAACACAGCGCTAGCAACAACTCTTATCAATATTTATTTTATTTTTAATCTTCAAGTATTTAGTCAGCGAGCCTCTTGCGAATTATTAAATTATTTACACCGAAGTCCATTAAATTTTTCCTTATTTTTTGTTTAATATTTCAACGTGGTTTTTTGCTGACCTTACCAAAGCAACAGTCGACCTACCTCAACTTGAATCGTATTATTTTTATTCACCGGCTTAAAAAGAGATGTGATATAAATTTGACGTCGATGCCCATATGTGGTATCGTAGCTCTCAAACGGATGGATCGATTTTGATGCAATTTTTTTCAAATGAAAGCCAGTTTCCATTCGGCGATTCTTGCTGTGTTTGGTTAGTATCGGTCCAGCAGTGTACGAGTATCAGCCCTTTTTCAAAATGGTGTAACATTGCGTATTAAATCTCAATTAAGTGCTATATGTAAGGAAACATCACCACTGCTTAAAAACGGTGAAGGAAAACATCGTGAGAGAACCGACATGTCCAAGAATCAAAAGTTCGACGACATGTGACATCTACCAACCCGAACTTGGCCAGCGTGGTGGATTATGGCCTGAGCCCTCATAGGAGGCCTGTGTCCCAGCAGTGGAAACGTGTATGGGCTGATGATGATAATGATGATGAAAGGAAATTATTAAATCCCGGTGATCCTAATAAGATACGATAAAACTCACAAAATTATTGCACTGTCACCGGCATTTCATAAATGAACTAAGTTTGAACTGAATCTGTCCGTTTGATGTGGGTCAATATCGAGTCTAAAGGAGTCGATTACATACAACATATAGTTAATATACAGTTATACTAGCTGCGCCCCGCGGTTTTACCCGCGTAAGTCCGTATCCCGTAGGAAAATCGGGATAAAAAGTTGCTTATATGTTATTCCAGGTGTCCAGCTGTCTATGTACCAAATTTCATTGCAATCGGCCCTGTAGTTTTTGCGTGAAAGAGCAACAAACACACACACATCGTTACAAACTTTCGCATTTAAAATATTAGTAGGATAAGCGTGTTAAAATCAATGAAATAAACAGTCGACCAGTACAAATAACTGACGTCAGACACAAAGGCATTTAATAACATCTGTAAATATCATAACTCTTATCTTCATAGATAAAGAGAACAATTACACTGTATGTATCAATCGAGTCAAACCGCTCATTGACCAGTTTTCTCCCTTTATCTTGTACTCAAACTCAAACTTAAACTATACACTTTTTGATATGATCAAATTCTTTACTGAAGTGCAACTTCTTTAGAATCGTTGTGATTTCAAACCTGATGCGACGGAAAAAACGACAGGTAAGAGACACAAATACAAAAATGTGTAGAATGAAGCCGGCAAAGAATGAGACAGAAATATACATACTATTTTATATCTAATATATAAAATTCTCGTGTCACAGTTTTCGTTGTCATACTCCTTCGAAACGGCTTGACCGATTCTTATGAAATTTTGTGTGCATATCGGGTATGTTTGAGAATCGGCTTACATCTATTTTTCATACCTCTAAAATTTAGAGTCTAAATGATCAGAGTAAAGCAGAACAGCGTTTGCCGGGTGTAGCTAGTTTTATATATATTCATCTCATTCTTTTGTCGATTTACTGAAGTTTCACTTCTATCGTGTGTGAACCGCACACACACCTTTTTTATTGTTAATTTTTATTAGCTCATGATCTTAGATATAAAGCAGCACGTTACGTTAAAAGAAGTAAGCAAAAGGCGGCCTTATCGCTAAATAGCGATCTCCACCAGTCAGCCCTTAAAATAGACGGAAAAAATGTTGGTGAACAAATGTAATCCAATTGGAACTATGAGGATAACAAAATTCAATATTATAATGTATAAAGTATATATTAATGTAAATATATATACACATACATACATTACTCACACTAATATTATAAATATGAAATTTTGTTTGTTTGGATGTTTGTCCGTCAATCACGCTGAAACTACTGAACGGGTTTTGATAGAATTTGGTATCCAGACAGGGTATGAGCTGATTTGGGTGAGAGGATACTTTTATACCTATTAAATGTCTTGGGATAAAACAGGAATCTTGATATCCAGGCGGTGCTGAGACGAGCGTCTAGTTTTACATATAAGTTAATAATTTTTGTATAAACTTCAATTACTTTGGAATATTGTTACTGGTCTCATAAAAATTAACCTTATAAAACGCTTTTATTAGCTCCACCTGTATGTTAGTAACCGACTCCTTTAGACTCGATTTTGACCCACTCCAAACGGACAGATTCAATTCAAACTTCATACATATGAAGGATCGGTGACAATGCAATAATTTCATGAGTTTATCTTATTGTCCTGATTAAGATCGCCGAGATTCAATAATTTGATAATAGCTTTTTTTAATAGAGATAATTTAGTTGATTCTATCATTAAAACGTGTTTAACAATTTATAGTTTTATATTTTCAGTTTTATAGCATATTTCAATGCTTTTTATAAATGAGAATTTTTTTGAAAGAATAGAAAAAATTCGATCACGGGTGGTGGTCTAAGGTGGCCGAGAGGCTAGGTTAGGCAAGAAACGCGGGTTCGAATCCCGCCCCGTGATCGAACTTTTTCTGTTCCTTCAAAAAATTTCTCGTGTTTAACAATGTTTGTTATTGGAACTAAGTACCTTATCGCGCTTTGTGAAGGGGACTAGACGGAAAAATTCACACGAAGTGTTAACGACACATTTTGCTATAGTAAGCTACTAGCTGCGCCTGCGTTTCACCCGTGTAAGTCCGTATCCCGTAGGAATATCGGGATAAAAAGTTGCCTGTATGTTATTCCAGTTATCCAGCTGTCTACGTACCAAATTTCATTGCAATCGGTTCAGTAGCTTTTGCGTGAAAGAGCAACAAACACACACATTCTTACAAACTTTCTTTCTTTATAATATTAGTAGGATTAGTAAGAAGTAGGATTGTCAGCTGTGCGGTGTGCGCATGTTTCTCTGTCTGTCTCTCTCTCTCTCTTATAGAAACGAATGGAACTTGGTTCCATTCGGGTGTCCCTTTTTCTCAACTTTTTCATGTCATTATATACCTATATGACCGCCTCCTTGGTACAGTGGCTAACGCGAGACCGTAGAACCGAAGGGTCCTGGGTTCAATTCCAGGTGGGGACGCACAAAAAAAAAATGTCTCGGTCTAACAGGACACAGAAGGCTGATCACCTACTTGTCCCTAAAGAAAATCGATCAGTAAAACGGATGTACATCATCTGCCCCATACCCCACTATGGGAAACGGGACTTCACTTATATACCTATACTAATATTTAAAGAGGTTATCAACAAGATTATAATATTGTTATTTTATGACGTCGTAGGGGGTAATCTGAGATTACCGATTACAGAGATTACTAATCTCTGTACCTACTGAACCGATTTTAAAAATTCTTTACCAATAGATAGACGTTATCTATGAATTTCATTTATTTTATTATGTCTTTATTCCGAGTCAACGAGCACGTTCAAACACTCTTTTCAACTTTATTTGTTTAGTAGTTATAGATATACACATAAAACATGTATTTTTTTCCTTTGCCTAGAAGAGATCACTTAGTGATAAGACCGCCCCATTATACATTATTAACTATTGTTTGTACTTTTTTCTGTCTTTCATCACACTCATACTAATATTATAAACGTGAATGTTTGTGTGTTGGGTTGTTTGTCCATCAACCACGCTGAAACTACTGAACGGATTTTAATGAAATTTGATATAGACAGGGGATGAGCTGACTTGGATGATAGGATACTGTTTATCCCGATTAAATGCTCGTCTAGTGTACAATAAATGTGTTAAAATGAATATAATAAATACCTAAAACGATCATATTTCGCGTACTTCCTCCAATCTTTAGGGTCCGATTTGTAACTAAGCATCAGTTTCTGAACATCCTGTATATTGACATGGTTCTTGGAGAACACCCTGTGCAGTTCTTCTAGTAATCTCTCGAGTCCTGTGATTTGTCTGAAATGCGAGATTTTCTATTGATTTTTTCATGTACATATATATTGCGTTGTAATCATATGGTTTATATATTTTAATTTTTCAGTGAAAATAAAAACAGTGAAGTCTTCTGCTAGAAAACGTTTACGTCAGATGATTAAATAAATAAATGGGACCGCACGGGAAACATCAGCTTTCAAATAAAAAAAGAATTATCAAAATCGGTTCACCCAGTCGAAATTTCTGACGTAACAAAGCCAAAAAACACAACA
>NC_052125.1:4134548-4177797 GCF_012273895.1 Zerene cesonia | reverse complement strand
GAAGTCGGTTATAAAGAATTGTTCTATGGTAAGGGTGAGAAAAAGGAACAGGGCCTGCGGCTCCCCCACTCACCACACGAATCAGTGTACCAAGCCGGTCTCCTGGGTGTGGTAGTTCCCCGGTGCGAGCTGACCCAATTCGTGCCGAAGCGTGCTCGACTACCACATTAACTGGACCGAATATTATGAAGATTATACTTGTATTTGTATGTTAGTGTTTCGTTCGGTGAACGGGTGAGCCGGAGGCCGATATCCTTTTCCTTACCCTTCCCAGTCCTTTCCTTTATTCCTCTCACCAATCCTTTCTTAATCCCTTCCCAAAAAGTCGGCCATCCATTTGTAGAGGCGTAAGGTCTGCAATGGACCTTATGCCTCTCTAAATGTTCATGGGCGGTGGCAGCGCTTACCATCAGGCGTCCCACCACCTCCATTGCCGACTGTCACATAAAAGAAAAACTTACACGTCTACTTTTAATGGCCTTTCAATTGATATATCATCTAGTTGTATATTGTGCACGCATTCTGACAGCTTCGCTTTGCAATTCGCGTTCTCGATGTCCATGTTCCTGCAACAAGATAACATGAATTTTCTACTAATATTATAAATGCAAAAGTTTGTAAAGATGTGTGTGACTACTGAACCGATTTCAATGAAATGTGGTACGTAGATAGATGAACAACTGGAATAACATATAGACAACTTTTTATCCCGATATTCCTACGGGATACGGACTTACGCGGATGAAACCGCTGGGCGCAGCTAGTTATATACGTACTATGGGCTATGTCACTCAGTGGAAATGCAGCTTTCCAATGGTGAAAGAATGATTGAAATCGGTCGAGCGGTTTTTCCGTGAAAACGTTACAAACACAGAAATCTATATTATATTAGTGTTGATTAATTTATTTCAGATGGGACGCTGGCACATACACAACTTTTCTAGTTTTAGAGATAGTATATAGTTATGTTAGGTAGAAAATTTTGACAAAATCATGATTTTCATTTATTTGTTTATATTACATCAGGAACATTCAAGTATGAATGTGGGGGTCGCGCACGCTTCGGCACGAATTGGGCCAGCTCGCACCGGGGAAGTACCACACCCCACAGAAAACCGGCGTGAAATAGTTGCTGGTAAATGCTACTGTGTATAGGGCCCATTTTCTCACCCTTCCCAGTCAATTCCTTTGTAACCACCTATGTACTGATCTTCAGTCCTTAACCTTTCCCCTTAAAAGCATGCAATTCATTGAGACCCAACCTCTGTATATGTTCACGGGCGGTAATCGCTTACCATCAGCTGATAGCTCAGTTGCCCGCTCTTACATAAAAAATTAATAAATAATTAGAAATGATTCGCATAGTATTCGCATTAATAAATTCACCTCTATCATAGAAGGGAAGTATACGATTATAAACATACGTAAATAAACTAAATTGACTTTTCTCGTGAATAACAGTGTGATTAATGTATTTACATTCAATAACATATAGTAATACATATCAAAGTCGAGATAATTCGTTAGATATATAAGTTCAATCTAGTTTTAATTAGTTTTCATAAAGTCCGTTAATACATTGTTACGTACGAATATACTGTTTTTAACTGACTACAAAAAAATAGGCTATTATTATGTATGTGTGTATTATGTATTGTGTACGTGTATTCGACTGTGTTTTTTTCGTGTTTGTCACCTCATATGTATTAACTGGATTTATCGATTTTAATAATTCTGCGTTATTTGAATAACATACAATAGGCAAGCTATCTTATCTTTTAATCCCGATATTCCTACGGGATACGGACTTACGCGGGTGAAACCGCGGGGAAAAGTCATTTTCGGAAGTACAAAAGCAATATAAAGAAATGGCTGATTTACAAGGTCTTATATTTATTTATTTTTTAATTATTTAAATAAAGGCTCACCAACTAGTTACATAATTTCTTGTTAAAACTATTAAAATATACATCAACACATTAGTACTTATGTATTTAAACAGGTAGGCACAGCTTTACAAGCATTTAAAATAAAAATAAAAATTTGATATACAACTAAAAATATTGAAATTTAATATAATTAGCTTAAGGCATTCAAAATTTATAAAAACTAAACTCTAACTCAAACATTCATTTATTCAAATAGACTTCTAAAAGCACTTTTGAATCGTCATAACACAAGTACACATTTACCACCGGTTAGAAGTCTCTACAGTGAACTAAAATACGTCGTTTAATAAAACACCTGGGCTTTTAATGAAACGGCTGATTAAAAGAATTTACTCTGACTCAAGCATACAGTTTGATGCAATAATTGAAAAATAAACATCACAATTATTTACGAAGCTGTGTATAATGTATTATAATATATAGATAATCTTATTTTAATGATTGTACTGTCATTACTTTTTTTGCTTAACAACCTATCCCTACTTAATTTAATAAATGCGAGTCTGTCTGTATGTCTATTCTTCACGGTCAAACCGCTGAACCGAGCTGAATGAAATTTATAATATTAGTAGGATAAGTTTGCGACCTTTCATCCGAAAATTATTAAACTGTATACTAATATTGAGATCTCTATAATGATTATTATTTTTACTATTTATCTTTTTCATTTTTCTCTCTTTGGTCTAGTGGTCGCCCCGTTGCCACGATTCGACCAAACAAACAAAAAAAAAAGAGTGCGCCTAAATAAGTGAAAAGTTAATATCCATGTCCCCTTGTTAAGTGGAATTAAGCATATGTTTGACAAGTAATTAATTAGCCGTAATATACCCGAATACGACCTTTTTTTGTGGGAATTGAACCCAGGACTCCACCAGTACGCTCACGTATTAACCACTGGACCAACGAGACGGTTACAGTGACATGCACATACAGAATTCCTGTTTGTCAGCGACCCGACCTACCTGTCTCGCGGAAGCTATTTCGTATTTAATTAGCACATTCGCTTTTATAGTAACAAGAAATAGCTAATAAATATATGGTTATTTTATTTACATCATCATTCCTACATCAGACATCCTACTGATATTATAAACGCGAAAGTTTGTAAGGATGTGTGTGTGTTTGTTGCTCTTTCACGCAAAAACTACTGAACCGATTGCAATGAAATTTGGTACGTAGACAGCTGGACAACTGGAATTACATATGGGTAACTTTTTATCCCGATATTCCTACGGGATACAGACTGACGTGGGTGGTACAGCGGGGCGCAGCTAGTGTTACATATATGTACTGGTAATGAGTGTAATAACATTTATTTGTGCTTATTAATAACTTATGGTTAAAAGTAACTGACATCTTCAGATTCGATTTTGACCCACTCCAAACGGACAGGTTGATTTCAAACTCTGTACACTTATCGCGGATCGGTGACAATACAATAGTTTCATGAGTTTATCTTATTATCCTGATTAGGATCGCCGGGATTCAATAATTACCTTACGTAAACTCTGTATAAGAGCATGTGAGACAATTTAGTCGATTCTATTAATAACGCGTGTTAGTTTGTTTTCTTCTTCAAACTAAGTACATTTATGGATTTTATTTAAATCTATATAAACTACTAGCTGCGCCCCGCGATTTCACCTGCGTAAGTCCATATCCCGTAGGAATATAAAAATTTGCCTATATGTTATTCCAGTTGTCCAGCTGTATACATAACAAATTTCTTGGCCATTTTTTTAGTAGTTTTTGCGTGAAAGAGTAACAAATACACACACATCCTTACAAACTTTCGCATTTATAATATTAGTAGATCAAGCGTGTTTCGATGATGAAACAAAATAAAATATAACCTATGACACTCACAGATAACGTGGCTTTCTTTTGGTAGAAATTATTTTTAAATCGGTTCAGTAGTTCCAACGATTACGAATTATCTTTTTTATAAAATGAGTATAGGTTTATAACTATACAGGAAATTCAAATTTATCAATTCTTGTCAAATGGCCTATATTATAAGTGATAACTTAGTTGACTCTAAGTTATTCTCAGTACATAATTCGGTTCAAAGCAGTTCTTACTACAATATTGTAAACATTATTAACTTTATGCGTAATATTTCTTCTTTTCTAATTATATTCCGTATTTTAAAATCACTACATATTATAAAACAAAGTCGCTTTCTCTGTCTCTATGTCCCTATGTATGCTTAAATCTTTAAAACCACGCAACGGATTTTGATGGGTTTTTTTTTAATAGATAGAGATTCAAGAGGAAGGTTTATATGTGTAATAACATTTATGAAACAACCCGAATTTAACGCGTGCGAAGCCGTGGGCGAAAGGCTAGAAAAAAAATAATTTTACAAAATACTATACCACCTCTTTATAGTCGTAACTAGAAAAAAAATAATGTTACTAGGGGAGGTATAGATGTCAAATAAAAAAAAAACTGTCAATATAGATTTTCCCGGTAAAAAGTAAACAAACACCAAAAGTACACAGTCGAATTGAGAACGTCCACCTTTTTCGAAGTCGGTTAATTAGTAAATTCTGCAAAAACATCGCGAGAAAAGCCGCATGTCGGATATAGTATTATTACATGTATTCGTTTATCAATCATCATGCATCAATCAAACAGTTAAAGTATTTCATTATGAATCAATGAGTTCCATTGACATCTATTGACTCGTTTCGTAGGTATGAACGAATAAACACAATATAATTCTTATACGGTCTGTACGACCTGACTTCGCTTGGATGAGACTAGATATTATAGATCTCTAGCTATTATCTAATCCCTAGATTATTCTGGAATAAAGGGCGGGACTGGAAGGATTCTGGAATAAAGGGCTAGACTAGAAGGGTAAGGAAAAGGAAACGAGCTTCCGACTCCCTCGTTCATGGTACGAAACACGGTAGCATTCTGATGTAACTATTTGACCTCGATATTCTGTGGGGGTGTGGTACTCCCCCGGTGCGAGCTGGCCCAATTCATGCCCAATTCGTGCCCAATTCGTGCGTATAAAGCATGTATTTCTACTACTGTCAAAACGTATAGTATTTATTATATTATCTGTGGTTAAATCGTTTTATCTTATATCTTTAAACGAGCAATTGTTGTATATATATATATATATATATATATATATAATTGGAATCTCGGAATCGGCTCCAACGATTTTCATGAAATTTATATATATAGTATATAGGGAGTTTCGGGGGCGATAAATCGATCTAGCTAGGAATTTTTTTTAGAAAATATCATATTCGTGTTTTATCGACTAAAACTTACTTTTTAACAAATTAGAGGCGTTTGAGTAGTCCCAATTTATTATGACTCTTCCTGACATCTATTGGCGAATAATAATACTATTTTTTGGCGAATAAAAAAAAAAATACCGAGCAAAGCTCGGTCATCCAGGTACTAAGCCTTTATACGCCTAACGTTGTAAAGATGTTTGTTAGTCTCTAGCGTATAACGGCTAAAAATGGATTATAGTCTACATCAACATCTAGTCTTTTGTTGTGTTAGTTAAAAATACAGCATACTTGTAAACTATACTATCTGCGCCCCGCGGTTTCACCCGCGTAAGTCCGTATCCTGTAGGAATATAGGGATAAAAAGTTGCCTATATGTTATTCCAGTTGTCCAGCTGTCTACGTACCAAATTTTATTGCAATCGGTTAAGTAGTTTTTGCGTGAAAGAGTAACAAACACACGCACATCCTTACAAAATTTCGCATTTATAATATTAGGATATAGGATATAGGATATAGGATATAGGATATAGGATAGGATAGGATAGGATAGGATTATAGGATAGTAGGATAAGATAGATAGCGATCCTCGAAGAGCTGTATTTCTGAATTATTTTTATTCGTTCAATGTCAACAATTAATTAATTTTCTCTGTTAGAATGATTAAGTATACGTTACTTTAAATGAATAATACTAATGAAACCTTCAGAACTTTTTTTCATTATGTAAGTACGTAATCAAAATGTTTTGGTACTTTTAAATTGAGAACGCAATTTGAAAAATTATCAATTAGGTATTTTAGTGTTATCTTATCTAATGAATATTTTTTTTCTCTCTTTTCCTTTTAAATTAGCTCTTTTGTATTTATTTTTTAAGAGCTAATCAAACTATTATACATTTTTATTTATCTCTAGGTATAAAAATCTAGAATTATAAATCGCAACAATTTTCATATTATCTACTTACAAACTAATAGAATAAACAACATCATAAGTTATTTATTCCTGTAAGGTACTTGAACTACAAATAACCAGTTGTTTTATAACGACAAAATAAACAAATAAAACTTATACAAGGCTATTAATCTTTTAAACAAAAGCACAGATAACACAATACTATAAAAGCTTTAAAACTTTGAAATAACTTTAATCGACCTAAGAATAAGTAGCTAGGTATAAGATAATAATAAAATTTACCTTCGTTTATTACTTCAAGTAGGAAAACAACTCAGCAACTGGTTATACACCCATTCACTTGACTATCACAAAACATAAATTAGGTATATACAACCTTTTTGCAAAACCGTTAGCGCAACCGCGTTGCCGCGCTGTCAATTGGCGAATGTCGAATGACAGATAATTTTCCCGCGCGTAAACTTTTATTTGACAGTTCTGGAAAGTTGTGGTGTTTACGTAGAGTATCCCTACTATCCCGATGCATGGTAAAAGTCTGTTTGCATTAGATTGCTGGCCTTGTAAGCAATCATGGGAATATTATGATATGCGTACATGGCAATATATCATAAACTATCTATATCGTACTCCGAAAATGTGCACATTTGTGGGAAAACATTTATAAAATAATGTAAATATTAACACTTAATGTAGTAGATTGTTCAAATATTTATATATTAATATAAATATATGAATAAAAGTTGATTACGTAGTTTATTTAAAGATTTAATTGTTTTCCACATTACATTTTCTGTTTCAAATAAAAGGGTGGAAAAATAATAGAAACAGATAATTATAAATACTTTGAATTCTTAGTTGAATAAGAAACTCTTTAATATTTCGGATTGAGCATCGATACATTAAATATCTTGGTGTCATAAACAATTTCCGTAATTATTTCCATCAATGATCATCAATTAGAGAGCTTGTTTAAAATTGGTTATATTTTTACTATTGTTAAATTAAATGCAATTTATTTACTTTTTTTAACAAACGTCAAAAATTTTCCAAAGTATATTCAAAATTACATAATTTTTTAACATGTTACGGGGAAAAGTTTAATGTAAAAAAATACAAAAGATAAAAGCGACAAAAATAAACAAAAACCAATTTTACCATACATTGCTTGTTTTGAAAGTCAAATAAGAAAGTTGCGCTTGCACATCAGGCAATGTAATGTAAATAAACATTGAGTTTCACTTCGCGACATTGACTTGCTTAAATGAAAACAAATATAAAGTCCAGCTTCCTTAGTTCCAAAATATTATATCATACTTATATTATTTATAAACAATTTTCTATCACTAAGACCTAGCTGTCCGTGTGTTCGTTTCTCTGTCCGTCTGTCACCAGGCTCTATATCATGAACCGTGGTAGGTTGCAGTTGAAATGTTTAAAGATGATATATTCTTGTTGCCGCTAAATAGGCGCTTGTCGTCGAGTTGCGGAAAACGTGCCCTGTTACCACTATAACAACAGAATATAATAAATCAAGGTTAAGCAATGGTTAGCACGGTATAAATTAAGATGGGTGACCAAATTTTTTTATCGTAGCTTCGCCTCCGTAAGGGAAGTCTTTTTAAGAGTAATTATATCATTGTCATCATTATCAACAGCCCATATATGTTCCCACTGCTGGGACACAGGCTCATAGGAGGCCTAGGTTCAGGCCATAATCCACAAGTAAATAAATAAAAGATAGTAAAATATATTATGCAACTGAAATTTGATTATTGTCGATAAAAAAATCTTGTATTGAATTTTTTTTTATCTATATTTATGAGCATCACCATCATCATCATCATCATCAGCCCATATAAGTTCCCACTGCTGGGACAGAGGCCTTTAGGCCATAATGTACCACGTTGGCCAAGTGCGGGTTGGCAGATGTCACATATTGTCGAATTTTTGATTCTCAGGCATGCCGGTTTCCTCACCATGGTTCACCATTTCACCGTTTCAAGCAGTGGTGAAGTTATCCACAGAGTTGTGCAGAGAAATTGAAAAATCATGCATGCTCGCTGGTCTCGAACCCCGACTTATCGATTTTGAAATCCGAGGGTCTCATCACTGAGCCACCACTGCTTGCTATATTTATGAGCAATATACATTTGTAAATAAGCAAGTGTCCTGCACTAAAAGTCGAGTAAAGTGGCTTGTATATTCAACACTCTAACAAAGAAAATTTCCCTTGTTTATCTAAGATAACCTCCGGAACTACAGCTGATAATGGCTTTACTTTAAAAAATATTGTTCTTAGAAAAAAATAAAGTCCCACTGTTATACATATACCTAATACCTTAAATCCTACTAATAATATAAATGCGAAAGTTTGTAAGGATGTGCGTGTGTTTGTTACTCTTTCACGCAAAAACTACTGAACCGATTGCAATGAAATTTGGTACGGAGACAGCTGGAAAACTGGAATAACACATAGGCAACTTTTACACCGATATTACTACGGGATACGGACTTAAGCGGGTGAAACCGCGGGGTGCAGCTAGTTATATTATAAGATGTAGCCTTGAGAACACACATACATACTTTCGCATTTATATAACTAGTATGAAACCGCGACGTCGCGTGGTACCCGGGTAAACAGTAGTCTATCTCTATTCCGGACTATAATCTATCTCTGTATCAAATTTCATACAAATCCGAACGTCTGTCTTTGTGTGAAAGAGTATCAAACATCCACAAATTCCTACATGCATACAATCTTACAAACTTACGCGTGTATTATATTAGTATAAATAATAAACAATGATATAACTGTAGGATAATTCTATTATTTTTTGTAGGCTTAACCACTTCTTTTTATGACTAAAGGTGTGACATTTGCCAACCCGTACTTGGCCGGGTGGATTATGGCCTGAACCCTCATAGGAGGCCTGTGTCTGGGACAGTGGGAACATATAAGGGCTTATGATGATGATGATGTTATAAATCCCTGTAGTTTTCAATGATTCTTAGTATAATTTCAAATGAGGAGAGAATTGTCATTGTAGGTATATTGCTATCAGGACTAACCCAGGTATATAATTTAATGTAAGTACCATTAAAATTTCTTCGAAATCGGTACAGTCGATTAAGCGTAATAGTCCATCAATTACAACATCTCATAATGCTAGAATATTAAGATCCGTTTCCGAATATGTTAGCTATTTAAGAAAAAACACGTGATTTTCTTATCAGCCAATTCTTATTAATAATTAAAACCTTTTAAAAACAATCGTACGTCATTGAAACCAAAACTTATTTACGCTTCTTCGTGCAAAATTATATATTAAAATTATATTATCTACAGATATTTAATATGACTAGATACGCTAAACTCTTACAGGTCTTTTATCGCATAATTGCAGTGTCGTTTCTGTTTTGTCACGTTTCCCAGTTTATCCCTACTTTCCAATTGTCAATCCTTTTCTTATCCCTCACTCCTTGAAAGAGGGCACGACTTTCGCAGTCGCATTACGTCTACAAATGTTCATGGGCGGTGGTGATCGCTTACCATCAGGCGAACCACAGGCTCAGCTGCCATTTAAGTAATTTTAGTGTTGGTTATCCTAGATTCCAATCTAGAAATACGAAGTAATAGCACACACACACAAACACACACACACACACGCACACACAAGCATGCAGGAATATGAAGTAATTGTTAGTATTTCTTTTTAAAAATGTATAGTTAATGATCTTCTCTCTTCGTCTTGATTTATATGTTGTAATCCGTTTCTGGCTAGTTGTTAAATTAAACATATTGTTGTAATGTAGTTAACATGTAAAGCTGTTGGATTACCAATAAACAAATAAATAAAAAAATAAAATTATATATCCGTGGCGATGTTTGACACAGTCGCCATTGTAACTGCTGTTAATTAGCACCTAAATTCTAAAAGAATGGTAATCAATAAATCAATAAAAGTTTTCCATACTTGACATATACATACTTAAAATTGGGAATTAGCTCACGCTTCACTGAAACACTTTAAGAAAAATTATAGACGTAATAGAAGCCTTGTAAAATTTCATTCAATGAAATTAACACCTTATGCCGTTACGTCAATGTTCATAATCTATTGTATCGGTCGTCAGAGACAGCCTAGATTTTTCATTATTATTATAGATGATACTAGCTGCGCCCCGTGGTTTCACCCGCGTAAGTCCGTATTCCGTAGGAATATCGCGATGAAAAGTTGCCTATATGTTATCCCAGTTGTCCAGCAGTCTACGTACCAATTTTCATTCCAATCAGTTCTGTAGTTTTTGCGTGAAATAGTAACAAACACACACTTACAAAATTTCGCATTTATAATATTAGTAGGAGTAGGATTATGGCGGAACGGAAATATATTAAAAAATGAACTGTCTAAATGATAGGGACAGACAGACAGATGGACAACGAAATCTTAGTAATAGGTTCCTGTTTCACGGATTGGGTACGGAGCGGTTTTTAATACAATAAATAATAGTTTAAAAAAACAAAAAAACACGCTTTAACAAAAATCATATTTTGCAAATTGAAAAATGGAATAATTTTATCAAATTAGTGTATTGTCATCGGTCCTCAATAAATATACAAAGTTTGAACGAAATCTGGCCGTTTAAAGTGGGTCAAAGTCGCGCCCAAAGAAGTCGGTTACAAACAAACAAACATACAGGTGAAGCTAATAAAAAGCGTGTAATAAAAGATGTTTCGAATTTCCATTGATTATCAATATATTTTATCAAAAAAAAACATCCTTAAAGTTATCAAAATTCACCCAGTAACTAAGTAATATATAAAAATACTTCACTAAACAAAGATTTTAATCATTATTACTCTGATAAATGTATATTTGATACGCCATTATGTGAAAACTATCATTTCACTTTACTTACCGTGTTTTTTTTATTTATTTTAACAGATAAAGCGATTACATTTACATCTACATACATCCTACTAATATTATAAATGCGAAAGTTTGTAAGGATGTGTGTGTGTTTGTTGCTCTTTCACGCAAAAACTATTGAACCGATTACAATGAAATTTGCTACGAAGACAGCTGGACAACTGGCATAACATATAGGCAACTTTTTATCCCGATATTCGTACGGGATACGGGCGCAGCTAGTAATATCTATAAAAATCTGTCCCTACAACAAAATAATTACATATTAATGTAGGAGTAGCACGCTTCGGCACGAATTGGGCCAGCTCGCACCGAGGAAGTACCACACCCCCACAGAAAATCAGCGTCAAATAGCACGCGAATGCTGTGTTTCGTATCTGGAGAGGGATAGCTGGAAACCCGTTTTCGTCACCTCATCCTTCCCAGTCCATTCCTCCTTTCCAGTCCACCCTTTCCTTTCCTTAAAATGCCCATGAACATTCGCAAAAGCACTAGGTAACTCTGCTCTGCTTATGGGCGGTGATGATCGCTTACCATAAAGCGCACTAAAATATTACAATTTAATAGGGGAGGGGGGGAGGGGCTTATAATTACAATCCACCTATTACTTTTCATTAAGCTTATACTATCATAAAGGATTCCCAAAATCCCTTTATAGGTATTATATAGGCTTAGGTAGATACAATGTACACATCGTTTGTTCATATTTCTATGCTAGCAGGCTCCGCCTGGGTAATGATTTATCGCAATTGAAATAATATGAACTATCCTATCTTTAAATTTGGACCAAATTGCACACGGTGTGCAAATTTGATTAAAATCTGAGTAGTTTAGGAGTCGATAGCGGACAAACAATATGACAAGTAATTTATATATTAAGATATACTTAGTTATCAGATGATTTAAATTGAATATATTGTTTAGAATGTAAATGCTAACGTTATCTAAACATCATGCGAGGTGTTTACACTGGCCTATGTTTTCGCAATTTTGCGATAAATATTTATTTTATCTATTATATAGCTGTTTACATTGTACGTGTGACTTGTAAATCGTTGAACCGATTTTAACAAAACTTCGTCAAATAGGTACCGAAAAATGTATCTTATGTCTTTTCTTACTGCATATTTACATAAACGACATCCTGAATACATAATAACATTATAATTATTTTAATTAAACCTCCTTTACATTTGTAAAGAATTTGTGATAATTTAGAAATCCATTCGAAATTAAAAATTGTATACTCGTAGATGAAAGCGATACGCTTTCGAAATAAAAGCGAATCTCAAAAACGGATAATTCGCCAACCGTGTTCCTAGCTCATACGCCATTTTGTCGCCGAGTAAATCAATTTTAAAAGTGGTATACTATTTTTAAACCAGAACAAATCTTTTTAAACTCTGAATGGTCATATCCTAACCGTTTTTCACATAAAACATACGTCATTATGGTTCTGAATCAAATCGCTCGCAAAAGTAGTATACCATTTTTTAAGCACAGCTACAAAAAGTCGTAAAAACCATTAGTTGCAGTTAACTTATGTCATTTTTTGTGTGAGGTTGTTTTTATTTATGCAATTACGAATGCGAAGCGAGCGTTACTATATAGGTGAACATGGTTTTGGTACGTGATGTGAAATCATCAGTGTTTATGTGAGATTCTTTTTAATTCCTCAAATATCTATTTTTTTTGTGATAGGCAATTGAGCTGGTGTTTCGCCTGATGATAAGCGATCACCACCGCCTATGAACATTGACAGAGTTAGTGCCCTCAGTGAATGTACCTCCCGCTTTTAAGCGGTAAGGGATAAAAAAAGGATTGGTAAGAAGTGGACAGGGAAGAGTATGATATAAGGAAACGGAGCTCCGGCTCCCCCAGTCACTCTATGAAACTCAGTAGCACGCCACTATTTTTCGCCTTTCTTATGTGGGGGTGTTGTGTATCCCCAGTGCGAGCTGGCCCATTTCATGCAGAAGCATGCTCAAATCTCTCAATAAAAGCATTTAGTATTCTGTATTTCACTATATTATGGATATGTAAAATTCTAACAGTGTCACACATATTTGTTACCAAACTCTTCCGAAACGGCTGGATCGATTCTTATGAAATTTTGGGTGTATATCGGGTACTTAGGTCGGAGAATCGGCCAACGTCTATATTTCATACCCCTAAATGTAACAACCAACGAAAAAGAACAACGATTGACGGGTCAGCTAGGAGTATAATGTAAACATTTTGTTTTCTCAAAAATGTATGATTTCTGTGTCCCTAATTAAAACATGTATTCATTTGGAATATCGTATAGAAAGAAAGAAAAAAAGACGTTTATTTTATAACATACTATGCAATAAATTTATAAAATAGTTTTAGGTGCAAGTAAAATATAAAGACAAAACAGAATACTCAGTCATAATTTTAACACAGATGCAACATGAAGTATACAGTTCATCATGAAAGCATAAAAAAATCACACCACTCGGTGATATTCTGTGATATACATACATTGCAGTGCCGGTTTTCAGTGGCCACCTCAGCAGTCAAAGGAATTATTATTATAATTATGTCTTTACAAGGAGAAATTGCAGTATACATAAAAAATAAACAAATTTCACGACATCAAGATTTTTTACGAGTACTAGAATATATACTGTTAACCTACCTTATGAGAAAATAATTTCTACACTTCCTTTTAAATGGCATCACGGACTAAAATAATAAAACTCCGTTTTCATAATTTTTTGTCAATTATTATTATACTATTGCTCTTGGTTACTTTGCTTTTGCTGTGGGCTTCTTTTGTGGCACATACTCTAGATAGGGCTTTTTAAAAACTTGACAGTCTGGTACTGTGACAGCTAACCTCAAACTTCAAGTCGAAAGTCAAAACAAAAGTGGCGTAAAAACATAAACTAAAAAAATGCCGAATTTAACGAAAACGATATAGCAATATTTCAATTTTAATTAAATATACAATTTTATTGAGGTATCTATTAGTGTAGCTTGCAATAAACCCTGAGAATTTCATATAAAAATGTCAGACGCCGAAGTTGAAGTGTCTGCTATATTTAAAAAACGGAATGTAAAGAATAGAGGCGGCAGGAAGAGGAAAACTTCCAGTTCTGAAGGTAATTAAACAATCACCTTACCTCAGTACCATAACTCCATAAAAGCTGTAACAGCACTGTATATTATAAAAGGCGGGAAATCGGAAGGAAGTAATTATCTATTAAATGTAAATTGCAAACTTGGCTATAATACTGGTTTGGTGCTTTTTGTTCAGAGACTATCCTACTAATGCTATCCTATCCTATCCTATTAATATTGTAAATTCGAAAGTTTCTGCGGATGTGTGTGTGTTTATTGCTCTTTCACGCAAAATCTACTGACCTGATTGCAATGAAATTTGGTACGAAGACAGCTGGACAACTGGAATAAATTTTTATCCCCAAATTCTTGTAATTTATGATAGGATACGCCAACAATTATAGATATTTAAAGTGTATTTTTAAGAAATCTGTACAAAGAAATAAAAGGAAACATTTTTCAACAAGTGTTTATTTAAATCTAATTTTGGGATGTGGTATGGGTTGCCTATACAATATTTACCTTCTTATTTATTTAACTCTTCAACAATTGCGTAGAAGAATTCTTATAAATAATTGAAAAAAGAAGGAATGCAATTTATTTTACATAGAAGTAATCTTCTCGAAGAAATTAAAATAAAATAATAATTGAAGGGGGTTTAGAAACCATAATTGGGAACAAATCCAAAAAAATGTGTCTGTTTATACAAGCTAATCTACAAAAGTGTGTTTTTTTGTGTAGATATATATAAGCCTCAGAAGCATAGGTTATAAGATATTTTGTAAACTAGATCACTGATTCAGAACTTCAACACACCATCTAAAATCAAAATTAAAATGTATAAAAATGTTTTCATAACAAAAATACTCCTATATAATGAGCATTCTCGCCTGCCAATATAAATTTCAATATCTGGAACATTCTATGTTGAAAATAAAGATTTCTGCAAAGTTCAGGAAGAAAAATATCTAATATATAAAATTCTCGTGTCACAGTTTTCGTTCCTCTGAAACGGCTTGACCGATTTTGATGAAATTTTTTGTGCTTATCCGGTACCTATGAGAATCGGCCAACATCTATTTTTCATCCCCCTAAATGATAAGAGCAAGGCAGAACAGCGGTTGCCGGGTCAGCTAGTTAAATTTATACATTATATATAATTTTATTGAAATCCTCCAGGTTACATTCATAGTTCATCAACAGATTGGTTAAAACTACTGAATCTAAACTCTCAAGCGGTAAAGGGATGGAAATATGTACCATAAAAATATATTTATCTAACAAAGCAAGCAAAGCTGCAGCCAGTGGTTAGTCATTATAAGTTTCCGCTCATCAACAAATTTACAACATACAAAAATATTATTTTCAGAAAAGAATAGTTCAGAATCAGATGAACCATCAGTGGTGCAGCCGTCAAAACGTCCTCAGAAACTCAACCCTAACATTCAGTCCACTGGTGGTGAGAAGAAACAGAGAGTGGTGATCGAAAACAGTGATCAGAGTAGTGATGATGATAAGGTGAGTTCCAACATGAGGAACTTTTTTCGTTCTATGTTCGTACGTTCCTATATAATGAATATATGATAGGATTTACCTGTAAGAGGGAAAGTGGAATTCCTCTAACCCAAACGAATCTGCTTCATTATTGTGAAAGTCGGAAAAAACTAGATTAATCTTAAATATGTATGTGATATGAGGTGAACTGAGATCCAACTTTATTTCATGTCTTACTTGATACCTTTGTGGGTTTACAACCAATTGACTTGATCCTCCTTGTATTAGAAAGTTGTTGTCTTTTTGGAATCAGGAGACCTACCCTTACCTTTGAACATTTACAGAGGCGCCTACATAAGCAAATAGTTGGGGGTAGTGATTGCTTACTAACAGGTGATGGTGGTTCGCCTCAGTTGTCCGCGATGACTTAAAGAAAAACAAAAGATTTATTGCTAGTACATATATATTTTAATAAATTTTTTATATAGCCATAAAGTACTATGCTTCAATTAATGATTTCACATAAATCGTTCAATCATTATTAAAATCATTATGAAAACCACATAACCATAACAGGAATTCACCTCCAGACTCATTCAAAGAAGTTTGTATATATATATTTTTTCTTTTTTTTTTCATTACAGCCAAAAAAAACAACGCTTTCGGTGCAACAGCAAAGAGAGAACGCGACGGCGACATACGAACTCGACACTGAGAGAGATAAGGACGCACAGGCGATATTCGAAAAGGCGCAAAAGATTAATGAGGAACTGCAAGGGCAGGCTGATGATAAGGTGAAACCTTTTTTTTTAAATTAAGACTTTAACGGATTTAAAACGCGATTTTTTCATTATAATATTAATTTTGTCTCCCCGAAACCACTGTAAAGTGTACGAAACGTTGGGTTAATAATATAATGAATAAATCGCGTTTAAAATCCGTTAAAAAACCTATAATTTCTAAATGTATGATACTCGCGTAAAATCAAACACAAAAAAATACTTTTTTTTTGTTAAAATTGCATCACATTATGTTCAGCCACAGAAAATACTTTGAAAAGATGATTGTTTTTTGTTATAATGAAAGCTTTAAATGTATTAAGAGCTTCAATCATTAACTATATTCTCAATTAGCAACAAAAAATCTAACCAAAACTACACCCAGGGTGGAGATTTGGTGCTTTGTAAATCCGACTCTAATTCAATTGAATAAGGTTGAATTTTATTTTGGGATATATTTCCCACCTAGCTTAAGTCTTAAACATCATATTTTCGTATGTTCTGTTAGTATATCTTAAATTTATAGCGATAAGGCTGATATTGCCTTAACTATTGTTGTATTGTTTTGTTCAATTAGTTTTTGACATACATTTGGGGACAATTTTAGTTTGATTTTGTTTAATATGTATCTGGTGGTTTTTAATACTTGAACAGTAAGAGTGTATATACATATATAAACTATAACTATTTCAAAATTTTTTCAACCATAAAATGCCAGATTTTTTTTTTTTTAATGAAAGCTTACAAAAATTCGATAATTTTTTTTTTTTTTTTTTATAATCTCATCCGTAATCGTTTGTAATCGTTCACAGTTGTATCGGGGTATAAATAATTACGCCCAATACTACAAAAAGAGGGACACGGCAGCGGGGAACGCTAGTTCAGGGTTCGTTAGGAAGGGGCCCATACGGGCGCCGGCCAATTTGAGGGCCACTGTGAGGTAAGTCATGTTTATATAATATTATTATCTATGCTAATATTATAAAGCTGAAGAGTTTGTTTGTTTGTTTGAACGCGCTAATCTCAGAAACCACTGGTCCGATTTGACAAATTCTTTCAGTGTTAGATAGCCTATTTATTGAGGAAGGTTATAGGCTACATCGTCACGCTATGACCAATAAGAGCGGAGCACCAATGGAGAATGTTTTAAAATCGGAGGATTTTTTTCCTATTGAGAGCTTCCGCCGCGTGCGCAGCGAGTTAGCGTCAGGCCAAAGTAACTATCCCACGTGGACGATGTTGCGGGCGGAAGCTAGTATATAAATATAAACAAATCGGTTAAATACGAACCGTTGCGATGCAATTTCCGCGCGAAGGCTATATTAGTC
The DNA here is from genome assembly GCF_012273895.1 of Zerene cesonia. Classification (NCBI taxonomy): domain Eukaryota; kingdom Metazoa; phylum Arthropoda; class Insecta; order Lepidoptera; family Pieridae; genus Zerene; species Zerene cesonia. The sequence goes on along the minus strand of NC_052125.1, from coordinate 4,160,055 downwards.
AAAAACCACTAAACCGATTATGATGAAACTTGTATTGATCCCTTGGTTGGTGTATAGCCAACACAAATAAAAATATACAATTATAATCCGACCTATAGTATGGGTAATGCGTGGACGAACATACATACACTTATGAAATTAGGCACATGTGTTTAGAAGCTGTTACATTGAATATATAAACTTCGTTTTTTGAAGTCGGCTAAATATATTATAAATCTATTTTCAGATGGGACTACCAACCGGATATTTGTAAGGACTACAAAGAGACGGGATTTTGCGGTTTTGGAGGTACGGATGTATACAGTCAAAATCGATCATCAAAAGAAAGAAATTTGCAAAAATAAAACCTTTTTGACAAATTTTCAAATAATAGACAATATTCGACCATAAGGCAGGATTTTAAAGCATTTCTATGCTATAATACTAAGAAAAATGGCTCCCAAACCGATTTCATAGAAACATACATTTTCTGCATCGTTTGTATCCAGTACTTTTTGACACCAAATCACCTTCTTACCTTAACAATAACTTCAATTACCTTCAGAATGATACTTATTCACTGACTCGAGGTCGAAAGAAAGACTTAAACTGCGCGTAGCTAGTCGAAAGACTGATTTCTTTCAATCATTTGCTGCAACCGTTGTAAGGCAATGGAACCCTTTATTTTTTTTTATGTCATAGTTGGCAATGGAGCTGGTGGGTCGCCTGATGGTAAGCGCTACCACCGCCCATGAACATTTGGAGAGGCGTAAGGTCAATTGCAGACCTTTCGCCTCTACAAATGGATTACCGACTTTAATTGGTAAAGGATTAGGAAAGGATTGATGAGAGGAATAAAGGAAAGGACTGGGAAGGGTGAGGAAAAGGATATGGGCCTCCGGCTCCCCCACTTACCGTACGAAACACAATAGCTAGCTATTATTTCACGCCGGTTTTCTGTGGGGGTGTGGTACTTTCCCGGTGGGAGCTGGCCCAATTCGTGCCGAAGCGTGCTCGACTCCCACAATGACGATTTCTTGAATCCCGACTCTTTGCCCGTTAAAATAATATGTACCATCTCTTACTTCTTTAAAACATCCCATTCATAAATATTATTTACATCCGGAATTAGATGAATTGTGCCCTAAGTTTATAATTTTATTATGTATTTTGTTATATACATGTATTTTATTTTGTTATATAGTAAATGTTTTCTGGCTCCCTTTGTACACTTAATATTTATTCTTCACCTAAGGTGTTGCCTGGAAAAAATCACTCTTAAGAGACAAGGCCGCCCCATCATACATTATCTTTAACAATTATTTTCTTTTTTTTTCATCTTTATTTTATCCTATTAATATTATAAATTCGAAAGTTTGTAAGGATGTGTGTCTGTTTTTTACTCTTTCACGCAATAGCTACTGAACCGATTGCAATGAAATTTGGTACGTAGACAGCTGGACAACTGGAATAATATGTAGATAACTTTTTATCCTGATATTCCTACGGGATACAGACTTACGCGGGCAAAACCGCGGGGCGGCGCTAGTGTGTTATTAATTAAAAATAAATAAAAATTACCAAAAAAAAAAAAAAATTTTCTCTTTTTTTCTCCAGATTCGTGCAAATTCCTGCACGACAGATCGGACTACAAGCACGGCTGGCAACTGGAGCGGGAGGAGATACAGACGAGCAAAGATGGCGACTCGGATTACGAGATACACAGCGACGAAGAGCTGCCGTTCAAGTGTTTCATCTGCAGGAACAGCTTCAGGGACCCCGTGGTCACGAGGTCAGATAATTAAAATCAATTTAATATTTAGTTTTGTAGCATTGAAACGCTTTATAAATGAAAAAAATTTGAAAGAATAGAAAAAAATTGATCACGAAGCGGGATTCGAACCCGCGTCCTTTTGCCTCAAATTGTTCTTTCTTTCTTTCTATTATTTCACGCCGGTCTGTGGGGGTGTGGTACTTTCCCGGTGCGAGCTGGCCCAATTGGTGCCGAAGCATGCTCGACTACACACATATAGGTGAATGATACATGGCAATTTACCGAAGTTATCAAAAAGGAGGGTTCTCATTTCGAGTGCTTTTTTCAAAATAAATAAAACAGTGCTCACTTTAAAATTCAATATGTGTTTGATGTTAACTATTTGAATGTACATCCCATTCATTCGTTGTACACATGATTTTGTACTTTGAACCGACTTCAAAATAGGAGGTCATCAATGCTAAAAACGTCTATATTTTTTGTGTTTGTTACTTCATCATTTTTTACTGGGAGTAACGATTATTATGATTCTTTTATTTGAAAGCTGGTGCCTCCCATGTGGTCCCATTTTAATGTGTTCCAGGTCTGACAACTTAGTTTTTTTTTTTTTTAATAATCGTATTTTTTATTTTTTTCAGGTGTAAACATTATTTCTGTGAGAAATGTGCCTTGGACAATTATAAAAAAACAACGCGATGTTTTATTTGTAATTCTCAAACTGGGGGTGTATTTAACCCCGCTAAGGAAATAGAGGCCAAAATCAAGGCTGGGTCTGGCAGTGATGATGATGATGATGATAATGATGATGATGAATGAATATTAAATGTTTTGATATGTTTATTGTTTTACTTTGTTTGCATTTTAATTTTGGTATTAAGAAACTTTTGTGTGTCAATCTAAACTGATATTATAAAGTGGGAACTTTAGTATTTCACGCAAAAACCACTGGACCGATTTCAAAAAATTCTTTCACCATTAGCAAGCTGCTTCATTGAGTGATATCCTACTAATATTATAAACGCGAAAGTTTGTAATTATGGATGGATGTATGTCTGAATGTTTGTTACTCTATCACGCAAAAACTGAATAGATTGAAATTCGGTACCTAGATATCTGGTGATACATATACGCACGTGAAACCGCAGGGCGCAGCTAGTATAATAATAATAATAATATCGAAAAATTTTTTTAAGTTGTGTATGCAACTAAATAAATGACTTAAATAAATTAAAGACAGCTATTTATTTACTAAATATGAAATCATAAATAATTGTAGTCGGAATTTTCCTCTGACCGGGGCCACTTTTAGTTATGGGCTCGTGGCATTTCATCGACTTGCTACCTTAGTAACGCCACTGTTCAAGTGACTTAGAGCTTTTCGCTTTAAATTAAATGCACTTAAAGATAATAATATTTAAAACAATGACATGTATTATCTTATTATAGAACCGTGACATTGACAGTAATGCCACAGATAACGTAATGTACTAGGCAATGCTCAAATGATATTAAAAAAGAAATCCCAATTATAAACAAACCTATTTAACTTCCACCGTTAAATCGATTTCACTCAATAATGTGTAGCAAATAAGTAATTATATCAGTTATTTAAACTAATTTGCCTTTTCCTCGGAAGCGATTGTGCAGTAAATACATAATCATGGGTAAATATTTTATATATTACATCAGCCTTACATTTATATTTTTAAATAAGTGATGTCCCATTTCTCCTAGTTTTCTATAGGACAGATGATATACATCTGTTTCACTGATTGATTTCTCTGTGGAAAGGATGGTAATTAGCCTTCTGTGTTCAGCAAGACGGATATATTTTTTTTGTGCATTCCCACCAGGAATCGAACTCAGGACCGCTTGATTCAACGCTCACGCGTTATCATTTATGTAACTCCGACATATTTTTTCTATGCCATTGCGAAAAGCTGAGTTGGTGGTTCGCCTGAGGGCAAGCGATCACCACCCATGTATATTTGTAGAGGTCTGTGGATACGCTGCCCGCTTTTAAGGGGTAAGGAGAAAGGAAAGGATTGACGTTTGAAAAATAGGATGGACTGAGACGGGTGACGGAAATAAAAACGGGCCCCCGGCTCCTCCACTCGCCGTGCGATACACAGCAGCATACCACTGTCACGCCGGTTTACTGTGGGGCTGTGGTACTTTCCGCAGCTGGCCCAATTCGTGCCGAAGCGTGCTCGACTCCCACATACAATATAAGCTTCCCAAATATAAGCATTACAGACTTATGAAAAATAATGCGTTCAATCGAAAGCAATGGATCGCAATTTTTTCGCCAGTCACTCTTGCGAGATGGATTACAGACTAACGGTTTATATAATTTGACGGCAACATAATTTAAAACCTTTTCTAGTGTCGGTGCGTCTTCTAGTTCTGTTACTGTTCACGGTGGTCCAAGCACGAAGAATAAACCTGTGTCGCGATGCGACACACAACGCCATCCCACATCCAGGAGATTGCAAGCGATACATCATTTGCTACAAATTCAAAGCCTACGTGTATACTTGTCCTTTTAAATTGTACTTCGATCCAGATACTAATGTAAGTGAATTAATACTACATGTGGTGTTTATCTATCCATATTATGGCATTAAGACACGCGCGCCCTCTCACTATCACAGCCCACAGCCGTCTGAACGTTACGGCCGCACCTGCGCTAGAGACGACATAATGCTTCCCTCTCTTTCACTCACAAACATTACCCTACACTATATTCTAAGTAAACTAATTACAACAAGCTTTACGTCTGTTATATTCAAAAATTGTAAATCGTTTTAACTACTATGTACAATTAGTACAATAAGTAACAATTTTACATAATTTGTAGTGAAACAGGCAGGGACTGTGACGTCTTAAAACAGTACTAACTCCAGTGTTGAACAGTGATGACATTAGATGACTTGTATAACTCTGTCTTTTTCCCACACTGGAGTTGGCACTGCTTTAAAAGTACCCTCTTCGAAAGCAATAATAGTAGGACATGGTGGAATGATATAAATTTTAGGATTTTTCATCACTCACTTTAACTCATGCTACGTGTTTCAAAAATTATGTGGTCGTAAAAAGAATGTACCATGGACGAATTCGGGGCCGTTAGTTGTAGAATAAGAATCAATTACGTTTTTTTTTTCAGAATTGCCAACCGTGGAAATCATATAAATGCCACAAACCCAAATCAACTATAAAACCTAAACCTTCCGCAGTAACCATTCCATGTCATAAAACAACATCAACTACTCCCACTATACCTACAACAACTTCCCAAAAAACTACAAAACTTACAACTTACTCACTACCAACAACAACAAAGGCTCACAACGATTTAGCAACTGACTCAGAAGATTCTTCATTACACTCTACGAAAACGGCATTACATTTACCCTCTACTACAACACATTCTTCAAAATCAACATCGTCACACTTAGCTACACCAAAACTTACAACAACAACAAAATATTCTACATCTATAAAATCTTCTACATCAACAGAAAGCATATTAGTAGAATCAACATCTGCATCAGCTCAACATGACACAACAAAAATACAATCGACAACAACTAAAACCGAAACTACAGTAGGGCTAGAAAAATCTGCGACACTAAATTCTTCACCGCGTCCATCATCAAAGATTCCGGTTTCTTCATCAAAACATCCTGATGCCTTAATTTCAAAGAGTCCATCGCCATCATCGTCTCAAAAAAGTTACCGTCTGCGTATGTTACCAATCTCTGAAGAGCATTACTCATTATCTTCACAAATAAATGCTCGTAAGGGCTTTGAATCCGACACTGAATCTAAAAAACATCCACCACCTACAACAACATCCCCACCACCAACAACAACTCCATCACCAACGACAACACCATCACCAACAACAGCACCACCCCCAACAACAACACCGCCGCCAACAACAACTACACCACCACCAACAACAACAACGCCATCAACAACAACAACACCACCACCGCCAACAACAACACCTCCGCCAACAACAACAACACCACCATCGCCAACAACAGTAATGTCATCTACAACAAAGTCCCCTATATTGGTCCACGACCTACCAAAATGTTTTAAAACAGACCATTTCCGAAAGCTAGATCGACCGTTTTGCAACATTTATTACTACTGCAACCACGGTCGGCTCTCACGATACAAATGCCCGGAAGGTTACAAGTTTAACGAAGAATATCAGGTAAGCATAAGCATATTATATTCACCAGATTTCAGGTAGAGTCTAGATCAGCTAGCCCTCTAGGTAAAGGTTGAAAGAAACCAGATTGACTTCGTTCTCAACGATCTTTCCGATCTGACTATATGCCCTAAATGAAACTAATTTTAGGTTTTAACAATTTATAGTTTTAACTTGCTTTAATTCTTTCACCTGTATGTCTAGAGGCAACCCCCTATATTTTTAATGTAACGAACTCCATTAGACTCAATTTTGACTCACTTCTAACGGACAGTCAATCTTGTACACTTATCAAGAATAGGTGACAACACTATTTTATGAGTTATTTTGATTAGAATCGCAAGGATTAAATTATTTTCTTTGTATAGTAAGTGAGGCAATATAATTAATTCTATCATCACAGCGTCTTCTTTTAGTTTTTTCTAACTATATTCACTTACACCGAGTAGACCATCCAGTTGATCACCTTACGCCTGCCCAGCATTCCGGATCAGTCATTAGTTTTCCATAGTTCCTAATAACAACCAATTAAAACGTTCTAATCCAATAGTATATAATACCATGGCAAGGGCAAGCTACAACTGATAAAGTAAAGCCATGGAGCTTTGGCTCCATCAAGCCCACGTTTAGTTTCAAAAGATCTACATTTTAGGTAAAACCCACGTTTAAGGAGAGAATAATAATAATATTAACCTGTTGTCCCCACGCAAACCTGCAAAAAATTTGATGTTACTATTAGACTTTAAGCAGTGTTGGCCCATTATCTAGAACCGAATTTAAATAAAAAAATCGGGGGGCGAAGACCACAAGTGCAAGAAATGAATTGATTTTTCAATATATCCGCACATTATACACTCCACGGCTCGAAACGATGAGGAAAACGTTATGTCGAAGAATCAAAAGTTCGACAACATGTGACATCTGTCAACCGGCACTTGGGCAGCGTGGGCTAAACCACCAGTTTACGGCCTTATTGCCTGTGTCTTTATAATGGGATCATATTATATGAGCTAATGATGATGATTATGATGAATATTGTTATATCGTAAAAAATGCTAGATACGGTCGATAACTAGCCACAGTTATTTAGAAATTATTCGAAATTATACCTGATTAAAATTTATTGTTTCAGGTTTGCCAACACTCTAGTAAGGTCAACTGCATTTAGCTTATTATACCGAATGAAGCATTTTACCCCAACCTTTAAAGAATTGCATATATCATGGGTTTTACTCATAGATAAATAAAACAATGTTTAAAATCAATCTTTGTTTTATTTCGACGATAAATACTTCGTTACATTCGTTTCGAAAAGTGTAACAATAAATTATTAATAAAAAATTATAACAGCCTTTTATCCCTGTAACAGTTTAAGTATTAATATGGCCCCATTGTTTTTTTTTTTTTTGTTTTCGTGTTTGATTTTGGCGCCACTTTATATTTGACAGCTGTCAAAGGTGAGATAAAGAAGGCCGTTCGATCGTTCCATTTTCGTAATCGTAGTCATATCCATGGAGCCGTGAGGAATGTCAAATATTGTTTTATCGTTGCATTTTCATTGCAGTGCATCCATTTTCCGATATCCGAATACATTGCTGAAAAATTAATTACAGTGATTCTAACTTGCATAGAAACAGAATTATAGTATTATATTAGCATACTGACCGCCTCCTTGGCACAGTGGTTAACGCGTTACCGTAGAACCGAGGGGTCCTGGGTTCAATTCCCGGTGGGGACGCACAAAAAAAATGTCTCGGTCTGGCAGGACACAGAAGGCTGATCACCTACTTGTCCGTAAAGAAAATCGATCAGTGAAATCAGTGAAACAGATGAACATCATCTGCCCCATACCCCAGTAGGGGACACGGGACTTCACTTTTTTAGCATACTATTGTAGCAGCAGATTATTCATCTGCTATAATTTTATGCTTCCACTAGAAATTAGGATTTAAACGAGACACTTTTTCACGCGGTTAAAACCCCAGGACGCAGCGGTTATAGACAAAAAAATATCCTCACCATTGAAACAGGGTCATATTCGAAGCCAGAACTACAGAACAGCTCTATGGCGTTGCCAGCTGCGCATAAATAGAAGGCGTCACATCGCTCCGGATGTGGAACGTTACCGAAGGCGTCTGGCGAACACATTGACTCTGTATTTGTTTGGTCTTTCGCGTTGTTATCTTCGTCTGGCGTTGTAGTCATTCGGTCTGGCAAATTAGAGAATTACTTTGTAATTGACATGTTTGGAAATATAATTGACATAATTTAGGGTAATTGACACAATTTAGAATTAATATGTTTGACCTATTTTAGGATAATGCCTGGAAGAGATCACTTCTGAGTGATAAGGCCGCCCAACAAATTGTACTCTTCTTCTTTTTAATGGTTATTAATATATGTATATATTTTTAAGTTTCTTGTACAATTTTTGTTAAAGAGTAATAAATAAATAATGTTTGAGATAATCTCAGTTTATGAACAAATCAATTAATTTATTTTTCGGAATGTAACAATAAATTCTATATTCAATTAATAAAACCTTGCGACAGGCCTAGAAGCCATTCTTAGCGGACGTCTACTAACTCCGCAAAATTTATCTTTGTATAATATATATCATTATATAATGTAATGTTTTATAATGATTCATAGAAATTATCTAAAATGCCTTACCTTCATGCTCTTTCATAGCTGTACAACCACTGTCTGAAATTGCTACGCACGTCTGAAACAGACACAATTATATTTAATAATCTCTTATGCTAGTATAAGAGTCAAACTGTTCGTCGCTGCAGACAGCCGAAACGTATGAAACTATATAAACGTTTTAGAATAACGCACAGTGTGTGCGGTGCATATATTGTCATACGGTGATCCGGCTGTCGGGTTCGATTCTGTGCTGGTCAGCGTGATACTAAAACTAGCCTTTGACCTTTAAGTATAGGGATTCCATTTTTTTATTCCTACTAAAAATTAAAAATAAAATTTTATGTGTAATTCGAGCACACTTCAGCATGAATTGGGCCAGCTCACACCGGGGAAAGTACCACACAGAAGATCGGTGTGAAATAGTAGCTAGTGTGTTTCGTTCAGTAAGGAGTGGGAGTCCTTTCCTTTATTCCCCTCGTCAATCCTTTCTTAATCCCTTTCCAATTTGAATAACCCATAAATATTGGGAGGCGTAAGGTCTGCAATCGGCCTTACGCCTCTCCCAATGTTTATGGGCGGTGGTAGCGCTAACATTGCTGACGTTGACATAAAAAAAGACTAAATATCCTGCATTTCTTATACATTTCTTATGCAGGTTTTTTTGTCTTCATTTCTTTTTTTTAGTCTTCTTCAGAGCCACTGTTTTTCATGTAATTTTTTTTCCGGTCGTTGACTTTTTATTGCCAGTTGTGGCCAGCAATCCTACGGATGTCGTAACTCGATCGAGTACTAGGACTTTCTACATTTACCACGACCAATCTACTTTACAATGCGTCAAATGGGCTCTCAAAAATACACTAACGGGGAAATTAATAAATACAAAAATTATTGTCTAAAATACATTAAAATTTAAACTTACTTTAGCAATTTGATCGTATTCGAACCCTGCACTGCAATGCAATTGAATAGCCGTACCGGCTGCACACAAATAGAAAGAGTCGCACAATTCCGGATGGGCCATGTTACCGAAGAAACCCGGTTGACATAACGGAGTTGTCACTTCTACTCTAGAACTCGTCGATTCCACTTTAGGAGTGGTCGTTTCGACTTTAGGAGTGGTCGTTTCGACTTTGGGAGTGGTCGTTTCGACTTTAGGAGTGGTCGTTTCGACTTTAGGAGTGGTCATTTCGAGTTTAGGAGTGGTCGTTTCGACTTTAGGAGTGGTCACGTCATCTTCAGAAGTGCTAGATTGTGGCTGAGAAGTAGAATTGTCTATGGGAAGGAGTCCTTTTCTGGCGAAACAACCATTCTTTGATATTGGTGCGCAGAACTGAAAAAATACAGAGGTAATTTCATTTGTCATATAAAATCATGCCATTAGAATATGTAGTAGTCGTTAATAAATTTACATGTACCAAAAAAAAAAGAAAAACTTTAAATTTCGATTTTTTTGACATGAATTTTGTATTTAAATTTCGACTACCGTTGGATAGTAACTTACTCCAATATCAGAATCGTATTCGTGGCCGTGCTGACAGTTCAGCAAGATGGCGAAACCGCCGATACAGTTGTAGAATTGGTCGCACCGCTGCGGGTGGGGGACGTTCCCCCCAAAGGGGGGGCAGATAGTTTCTATAAACAAATACGATTGTACACACTTAACAGAGTGTATCGCTAGTAGTAATAGTAATCCTACTTCCTACTATCCTACTTATCCTGCTAATATTATAAATGCGAAAGTTTGTAAGGATGTGTGTGTGTTTGATAGTCTTTCATGCAAAAACTATTGAACCGATTGCAATGAAATTTGCTACGAATACAGCTGGACAACTGGAATAATGTATAGGAAACTTTTTAGTCCGATATTCCTTCGGAATACGGACCTACGCGGGTGAAACCGCGGGGCGCAGCTAGTAAATTATAATAATAAAAAGTTTATTGATAATAAAACCACACAGGAAAAGAAAACAAAGGAAATGCACATTAAATAAAATAAAGAATTAACACTAAATAAACCCTAAAATAAAAAATTAACCTTAAAAATAAATAAAGCACTGTGCAGTGTTATCAAAAGGAGCTTCTCAGTATAAAGCTGCAGTGACTTGCGAGTCAACTAGCCGCACTGACTTAATGTACTCAATTGAATTTTCACAGGCTAATTCCGTAAAAATACTCATTAAATTTTATCGATTCATAATTTTTTTATTACATTCTTAAAACTCCACTTTCGAATTTCCGAAATGGTGGTGTTTTACCATCTACCACCAGTTCGGAAAGCAGTTTCTACGGAGAAGAGCCGGCAAGAAACGCTATAATTGCTCTTTTAAAAGTCATTTTAACTTCACTCACCTATTTTCTCTGAAGTCGTAGTTGTTTTTTCAGTGGGTACAACTGCATCAACTTCGGTGCTACTTTTCGCGAAACATCCATTTTCGGATATTACCACACATTGCTAAAAAATATGAAAATTTATAATGGGCCATTTACATATTATTATAAAAATGAAAAGAATACAAAAACGAATTGAAAACTGCCAATCAGAATTCTGAGAGGCACTTCAAATAAAAAAAAAATAACATAAAAATCGATTCACCCAAAAAAAAGTTATAAGACCATGTAGTCAGAAATTTATAAAGAATTAGCAAACCCGGCGAACTCCGTTTCGCCAATTTTCTTTGCTACAAACCTCACGGAGCCCGAGACCTTTCCAGCGAATGCAAAACCGTGGAAATCGGTTTCTGCGTTCCGGAGTTATAGCGATAGGAAGAAAAACCCGACTTATTTTTATATAGAAGACTAACTGCACCCGGCAAACGCTGTTCTGCCTTACTCTGATCATTTAGGGGGATAAGAAATAGATGTTGGCCGATTCTCATAGATACCGGATAAGCACAAAAAATTTCATCGAAATCCGACAAGCCGTTTCGGAGGAGCATGGCAATGAAAACTGTGACACTAGAATTTTATATATTAGATAGAGAAATTCTGATCTAAAAGCTCAACACTCACCCCAACAGCTTGGTCGTATTCAAATCCACTTGAACAGTTCATGAACAGGGCCACACCTCCCATACATATGTAGAACGAGTCGCATTTAGTGGGATGCGGCAGGTTCCCGAACACGTGGGGCGGACATGTTATATCTTTGAGCGTTGTTATTTCCACATCCTTGGCGCCTTGTGTTGTTGTATCCTTAATGTTGTGTGTTGTTGCATCCTTGTTGCTTTGTGTTGCTGTTTGTTTCGCAAAACAGCCGTTCGGCGATATTGGGACGCATGTCTGGAATTCGAACATGGGATATTAAAATTATGATTAATGTTTTATGATGATGATATGAAGATTCTTCTATAGTAAATGGAATTATTTACACACTTTTTAAGTAACTTGTGGTGTTGTATGTGTAGCCGGCTATTTTTGACTCGATTTTGACCCAATTTAGACAGAATTAATTCAAACTTTGCACCCTTATCAAGCAAAGATAAAAAACAAAGATTACGATAAATAATATCATGAGTTTATATTATTATCCGATTAAGATCGCCACAGCTATAATTTCATTTAATATATTTTTTCTTTATATTAACATAATATACTACCTTCTCATCAAAATCGTATTCTTTGCCCTCTGGACAGGTGTGTAATATGGCAACACCATCGATACAGTTATAGAACTGGTCACACTGCTGCGGGTGAGCGAAGTTACCATCACCGATTTTTTGACAAATTGATGCTAAATCTGGAGAGTCTAAAAACAATAAATCTCTGTTTTATTCCTTTTCTCGTATACATTAATATCAATTATTAAATACTTTAATTTTCAGTTTTATAGCATTGAAATGCTTTATAAATGATGCATTTTTAAAGAATAGAAAATTTTGATCACAATGCAGGATTCGAACCCGCGTCTTTTTGCCAAACCGACGGCGTTATAGGCGTTGCTCTAGCCTCTCGGCCACGCGTAATCCCGCCACAGTAATAGAATTTCTACTACACTTTCGGATTCCTGTGCCTAAGGGCCATCCCACCCCACGCCATCTATTGAGATGATTAACAACCATCACGACCAATACGAAACATTATTTCAATGATTACAATATTGTATCGATGGAACGCGGCCTTTGTTAAATTTCATTTTTAGTAGAGAATTTTCTCAAGTTTACAGATTTTTGTATTATCGCTTATTCTTTACTCACCCACAAGTTTTGACGTTGTTGATGGATGTTCTGTTATAATAACCGGTTTGGATGAAGCGGATGTGCTTCTTCTAGCGAAGCATCCGTTTTCGGAGATAGCCACGCACCTCTGGAAATAATAGAATCTCTTGTACCATACATCTAAACAAATATTATAATGAGGAAACATTAGCGTTTATGTACGTATGTTTGTAATATTATTTTATCTGCATCTTCATTGAGTGTTATAGGTTATTTATACCGAGGGCAAAGCAGGGGCGAACAGCAAGGATAAATATGTATATAAAAGAGAGGCCTGTTAGTAACACCACTTATACTCTCGAGAATTGCTGAACGGATTTAAACGAATTTTGGTTTGTTTTATTTTTATTTTTATTTATTTTAGGTTCACCAACAGGTATTACATTAAAGAAATTATATCAAGTAAATATAAAAAAAAAATTAAGAGCTAAATGCACACCTTTAAAAGGTAAACGCAACATGCATATAAATTAAACAACTAAAACATCTTAAAAACGAACGTATAAAGAAAACATTGCACTGTTATACTGCATAATACACATCAGTGGTAAAATATTTTTAGAAATGCACGGTGGAGTTTTGGACATGAATTTGTAGTGAAAATGTCGATTTCGGAACTATATTGATTTAGAAGTCGACAAATTCGAGGGAAATAGGAATTTTGGCCAAGAACAGTTCTAAGGATCGGGGGGGAGAAAAGTAAGTAAGTTTGTAAGTCGTATCGGACATAATATCGTCGTATTTGTGTGTTGTCATTTACGTTGTGTGTCGATGTTATGTTGTGTTGCTTGGTGAAACAACAGGTACTGGAGAACGGTACGCAAGTCTGGAATTGAGTATGTAATTGATGATCTAATTTATAGCAAATGAAGACAAAAATGTGAATAAATAGAAAAAATAATAATGCTCTAAAATAGGCACCATTCAAAAATAACAACAATGAATAAAACCCAAGCGATTAACAATTTTTTCTTGAAATATTTTTTTGTATCCGTTTAGATATTTTGAGATCTAATATAAAATAAATAAAACCAATTCTAAGCACAGGCCAACTAAAAAGACGACAAGTTTCACTTACCTGAGCGTCATCATCATATTCCGTACCATCTGTGCAGTTCAGCAGAAAATGAATTCCAGCTATACAATTATAGAACTTATTACAATAATCCGGATGGGGTATATTCCCCACGAATCCGGGGGGACAAATTGGTGCTGTGGTTGACACTTCGGGAGTTAGGTGGGTGCTCGAGTGACCGTGGGTCGTATGTTCAATATTAGCATTGCCCAACGTAGATGAGGATGATGGTGCTTCAGTCATATTGAATCTGGTTGCGAAACAACCGTTGTCTGTTATTGCTACGCATTCCTGGAATTCAAAATTCGATTGTTTTAGGAAAGTTATGAGTAGTCATATAATATCATTAATAAGTGCGCATGTATTCAAACACGCTTATCAATAAAATTATTAGCAACACATATCTCCTTAGATTAATACACAAAAAAGGAAAATTCGTAATTCTGTTTAAAAAAAATGATTTAAAATGCTTTTAGTTCAACCTAATTTGATCAATGACGCCTATTAATAAATTAATTTGAGATATTAATAAAGTCATTATTTAATTTGAGTAATAAAAACGTTCTTAAGTCCTCTGTGTTTCAAGTGAACTATATGAAATAAGAGCTCATTTCTCGAGTGCGCTCTTATTTTCCATCATATCCTGTATCCTTCCTTGTTCCGGAAACTATTTTTGCCTAATTTCGTTGACCAATCGAGCGGTTTACTACAATATTATTAGAAGAGGAATATAGTAATACAAAATCGACTACAAACCTGTGCTTTATCATCATATTCGAAGCCAGAAGAACAATTAACGTAATGATGGTGACCAGCCACACACATGTAGAACGCATCGCACCGCGACGGATGCGGTATGTTGCCGGAGAACAATGGCGGACATATAGCCTCGTCGTTTTTGTGTGTTGTTGTGTCGACGTCATTTACGTTGTGTGTCGATGTTGATTTGTGTTGCTTGGCGAAACAACCGGTACTGGAGATTGGTACGCAAGTCTGGAATTCAATATTTTATTATGACCCAATTTATGGCAGACGAAAACAAATATATCATAATTTATTTGGACTAAATTGAATCCGAAATGTCAAGTTCTTTTGTAAATGTAACACAATTTCAAACATCGGTTATCAAATTCAATGTGCTCGTTTAACTAGTTCCAATAAAACTAATAGCAATTAAAATGAAATCCAATCAAAAATATTCTTTTTTTTTTAATTTGATTATATAATCCACTAGCTGCACGCCCCGGCTTGTCATTTATCGTAATTAAAATTATTTAAACTATCCTATCTCTCAAGTTGGATCGAACTGCACATGGTGTGCGAATTTTATTATAATAGGTTAAGTGGTTTAGGAGTCCATTGAGGACAAACATTGTGACACGAGATTTATATATATTAAGATTATATTGTAAGCCGTTATTGATATACCTTTAGATCAGAATCATATTCGTTGCCCTCTGGACAGGTGTGCAATATGGCAACACCATCAATACAGCTATAGAACTGGTCACACTGCTGCGGGTGTGCGACGTTCCCCTCACCGAGTTTTAGACAAATCGATGCTTGATCTGGAGAGTCTAAAAAACAGTGCATCTTTATATTGATACAGTCTTCTCGTAAACAAAAATGCAGCTCGAAGGACCAAAATGTAAGGCGATATACCCAGATGTAGAGCTACGTTGCTAGTGTTAGAGGGATTTATGTTATGATAAATTTAAAGAATAAAACTACACACTACGCTTGATAACATATTGTTAATCTGTTACTGTTTCTGTTTATGTTATTTATATAAATTTGTAATAATTATATTATTAATGATAAATAATAGTTATATTAATAATGTTACGCGTCTCGAGTGTTATGTAATGTTTAGATGACTGCGCATTATTTGGGTCGAACGATGCCCGCGATACCTGCTGACTGAGGTGTTCGGTGGTTATTGCTCCTAACAAATATCAATTACTAATTACTAACGATATTGTCTTTAAACGAATATTTTAAAACGATATAACTTATAATAAGCAGATATCACAAATTCTGGATATATTCCGTTTAGCTTAGTGTTCAAATAACTACTGGTGTATTCATAATAATTTTTCTCTACAAAAAAGATCACCGATAGTCCTGGTGGTGAAGTACGACCACAGATTTCAAAATGAGGCCAAGTGATAACAAATTCCTATCAAACACAAAAAGAATATTCTTAAATTTCTTCTCAACATTTAAAACTATGTCTTGCTATTTTTTTAAAACGAAGATTTCAGATTTCAATGAATTGTCATATTATGTTCGTGATTCTTTTTTTACTCACCTACGATTTTTGTAGATGTTGATGGATTTTCTGTTATAATAACCGGTTTAGATGAAGTGGGTGTGCTACTTTTAGCGAAGCATCCATTTTCAGAGATAGCCACGCACCTCTGGAAATAATTGAATCTCTTGTACCATACATCTAGACAAATATTATAATGAGTAAACATATGCGGTTTTGTATGTATGTTATAAATAAAAACAATTCAAAGCACAAACCAACAAAAAAGACGACAAGTTTCACTTACCTGAGCGTCATCATCATATTCCGTACCATCTGTGCAGTTCAGCAGAAAATGAATTCCAGCTATACAATTATAGAACTTATTACAATAGTCCGGATGGGGTATATTCCCGACGAATCCGGGTGGACAAATTGGTGCTGTCGTTGACACCTCGGGAGATAGGTGGGTGCTCAAGTGACCGTGGGTCGTATATTCGATATTAGCATTGCCCAAAGTTGATGAGGATGATGGTGCTTCAGTCATATTGAATCTGGTTGCGAAACAACCGTTGTCTGTTATTGCTACGCATTCCTGGAATTCGGAATTCGATGTTTTAGGAAAGTTATAAGTAGTCATATAATATTATTAATAAGTGGTAATTGGTGCGAACGGTAGGACAATATTTGGACGTTTGGCCCATAAATAAAATGATCAAAGTGAAGCGAAGCCTGTCAGCGTTACTTGTGTTTTGAAATGGATTTTAATCTGGTGATAAAATTTCTCACTATTTCAAAACAATAAGTGCGCATGTATTCAAACACTCTTATCAATAAAATTATTAGCAACACAGATCTCCTTAGATTAATACGCAAAAATGAAAATTTGTAATTCTGTTTAAAAAATGTAAATTAAGTTATATGGTTCGAGATAGATTCTGAGAAGATTTCTGAGAAGCAGAATGCAAAAATGAATGAAGAAAAGATGAAGAAAATCATTTTAAATGCTTGACGCCTATTAATAAAGTCGTTAATTAATTTGAGTAATAAAAACGTTCTTAAGTTAGCTGTGTT
Source organism: Zerene cesonia (assembly GCF_012273895.1). NCBI lineage: Eukaryota > Metazoa > Arthropoda > Insecta > Lepidoptera > Pieridae > Zerene > Zerene cesonia. The sequence continues at coordinate 4,142,814 of NC_052125.1, read as the reverse complement.
TCAAGTGAACTATATGAAATAAGAGCTCACTTCTCAAGTGCGCTCTTATTTACCATCATATCCTGTATCCTTCCTTGTTCCGGAAACTATTTTTGCCTTATTTCGTCGACCAATCAAGCGGTTTACTATAATATTATTAGGAGAGTAATATAGTAATACAAAATCGACTACAAACCTGTGCTTTATCATCATATTCGAAGCCAGAAGAACAATTAACGTAATGATGGTGACCAGCCACACACATGTAGAACGCATCGCACCGCGACGGATGCGGTATGTTGCCGGAGAACAATGGCGGACATATAGCCTCGTCGTTTTTGAGTGTTGTTGTGTCGACGTCATTTACGTTGTGTGTCGATGTTGATTTGTGTTGCTTGGCGAAACAACCGGTACTGGAGATTGGTACGCAAGTCTGGAATTTGGGCATTCAATTTATGACCTATTTCATAAAAAATGAAGACGAAATTGTAAAGATTCCAAAAGTGTTCATCCGAAATGCCAAGCTCTTTTGTAAATGTAACACAATTTAAAACAACGGTTATCAAATTCGTTTCAATGTGCCTATTTATTTTTTGAATAATTCTGATATTTTGAAACAGGTTCCATCAAAAACTAAAAGCAATAAAAATAAAACCCAAGCAAATATAATATACCTTTTTAAATATTTCTTTAAAATGTTTTTTTTATTAATGGTTCTATTTAATGCTATTTTTTTACATACCTTTAGATCAGAATCGTATTCTTTGCCGTCTGGACAGGTGTGCAATATGGCAACACCATCGATACAGCTATAGAACTGGTCACACTGCTGCGGGTGGGCGAAGTTACCATCACCCATTTTTAGACAGATCGATGCTAAATCTGGAGGGTCTAAAAAACAATGACTCTATATACTGATACAGTCTTCTCGTATACATTAATAGCAATTAATTACTAACAGCAATTAACTACTACTAGTCTTTAAATTAATATTTTGATATATCTATACTAATATTAAAAAGCTGAAGAGTTTGTTTGTTTGAACGCACTAATCTCAAGAACTACTGGTCCGATTTGAAAATTTTTTTCAGTGTAAGATAGCCCATTTATTGAGGAAGGCTATAGGCTTTAATATATGTACCACGGGCGAAGCCGGAGCGTTTTATAGCTAGTCCGCTAGCATTTTATATGCAGATATCACAAATTTTGGTAATGTTCTGTTTAGATTTCAGATTTCAACCATCACGATCATAATTTCCATTGTCATATTATGATCGTGATTTTTTTTACTCACCTACTATTTTTGTAGTTGTTGATGGGTTTTCTGTTATAATATCCGGTTGAGATGAAGTGGGTGAGCTACTTTTAGCGAAGCATCCATTTTCAGAGATAACCACGCACCTCTGGAAATAATAAAATCTCTTGTACCATACATCTAGACAAATATTTTAATGAGGAAACATTTACGTTTTCGTATGTATGTTTGTAATGTTTGTTTTTTGTTATCCGCATCTTCATTGAGTGTAATACTATTTATAAAGAGGCCTGTTAAAAACACCACATACTACCAAGAACTGCTGAACGGTTTTTAATGAATTGTGGTTTGTAAGACGTATCGGACGTCATATTTGTTTGTTGTTGTGTCGACGTCATTTACGTTGTGTGTTAATGTTATGTTGTATGGCTTGGCAAAACAACCCATACTAGAAATCGGTACGCATGCCTGGAAATGGGTATTAGACCTAATTTATGGCAGATGAAGACAAAAATGTGAATAAGTTGGAAAAATGATAATGCTCTAAAATAGGTTCCATCAAAAAATAACACCAATGAAGAAAACTCACTCCTTTTTAATATTTTTTGAAATCTATTTAGATATTTTGTAATGAAATAAAAAAGACAAGTTTCACTTACCTGAGCATCATCATCATATTCCGTACCATCCGTGCAGTTTAACAGAAAATGAATTCCAGCTATACAATTATAGAACTTATTACAATAGTCCGGATGGGGTATATTCCCGACAAATCCGGGCGGACAAATTGGTGCTGTGGTTGACACTTCGGGAATTAGATGTGTACTCGATTGGCCGTAGGTCGTATGTTCAATATTAGCACTGCCCAACGTAGATGAGGATGATGGTGCTTCAGTCATATTGAATCTGGTTGCGAAACAACCGTCGTCTGTTATTGCAACGCATTCCTGGAATTAGAAATGCGATAGTCTTAGAAGAGTTATTAGTAGTCATATCATATTGCTAGTAAATGGTAATTGGTGTGAACGCCAAAACAATGTTTGGACGTTTGGCACATAGATAAACTGATCTAAGCGAAGCCCTGTCACCTTTCATGATAAAAAAGTTCTGTAGCAAATAATTAACATTGGAGGCACTACCAGCAATGATGATCTGAGTTTTAAATTGATTAACTTTGCAGCCGCAATGGGTACTTCATTGGAAGACAGAATTTCAGACCCTATACCATGATTATAAAGCATTCGGTAAGTCATCTATATCTTTTCTAGCATTGGAAGAGAGAAGATATGTGTTTCGGGATAAAATTTATGAAAGTAGCAACAGGCGTGGAGTCAAAATGTCTTCAATGAGTATTACGAAAAGCTTTTCTTCAACTTAATTGAAACAATGACGCCTAGCAATTAAATCATAAATTAAATTTAGCAATTATAAGACCGCTAAGTTGACTATGTTTCAAGCTATCTAAATGAAACAGATCACTTCTCAAGTTCGCTCCTATCCCGTATCCTTCCTTATATCGGAAAAAAACAATGTTTTTGCCTTATTTCATCGTTCACTCAAACAGTTTACTATAATATTAGTAGGATAGTAATACAATAATATAAAATCTACAACAAACCTGTGCTTTATCATCATATTCGAAGCCAGATGAACAATTAACGTAATGAGGGTAACCAGCCACACACATGTAGAACGCATCGCACCGCGAAGGATGCGGTATGTTGCCGGAGAACAATGGCGGACATATAGCCTCGTCGTTTTTGTGTGTTGTTGTGTCGACGTCATTTACGTTGTGTGTCGATGTTATGTTGTGTTGCTTGGCAAAACAACCGGTACTGGAGATCGGTACGCAACCCTGAAATTGGGTATTTAATTGATGACCAAATTTACGGCAAATGAAGACAAATTGTAAATAAATTGTAAAATATTAATGTTGTAAAAATAGTTCCATAAAAAAACTCATGCAAATAACCTTTTTTTCTTAATATTTTTTGACATCCGTTCAAATATATTGTAATCTAAGTTAAAATACATAAAACCAATTCAAGGTACAGGCCAACAAAAAAGACGACAAGTTTCACTTACCTGAGCATCATCATCATATTCCGTACCATCTGTGCAGTTCAGCAGAAAATGAGTTCCAGCTATACAATTATAGAACTTATTACAATATACCGGATGAGGCAAATTCCCGACAAATCCGGGCGGACAAATTGGTGCTGCGGTTGTACCATCTGTGGATGGACCATACGTGGTGATATCATCAGATAAAGTGGTATAATCAGTGTTTGTTACTCTATCTATGGCCTCTGTTGTTGTTCCTTCAACAATCGTTGTTTGTCTTATGGTTTTCACTTCTAGATCTGGTACATCCGTGGTTGTGTATGCATCTGTCGTTGTAGAATCTACGTCCGGGGTGGTTGCGTTGTATCTTGTTGCGAAACAGCCATCTTCGGATATTGCTACACAGCTCTGTAATAAATGTTTTATGTGTAGCTGTCTGTCAAAGTTCAGAATCGCTTGTAATATGGTTATTTAAACATCGCAAAAAGTTTTCCACGCACCAAAACCAATTTAACACACACCTTAAGTCCTTTAAACATCAATGAATGCACGAAGAGACAAAAAGAAGTAATTATTAAGTAGAAAAATTGAATTTGAAAACATCTACATTTTTTGTAAAATTTATATTTATCTGCAAAATTATCCAACAAGGTTCCTTTGCTCCATTTTCAAAATTGCAATCAGTATGTACATTTATAAATAAAACATTTTCACAACGAAATAGTGTACAGTTTTTTGAACAAGTGAATAGAACTGTGCCAGTGACTTACCTGGGTCACTTCGCTGAATTCAAAGCCACGGGAGCAATTCAAGATGAATTGGTTTCCTGCAAAGCAGGAGATGTATCTATCACAATAGTGTGGATGCGGTATGATGCCATTTAAATTCGGCGGGCAGAAAGACGGCTCAGGTGTGCTTTGCGTTGTAGGCATTGTTGTTGCATCAGTTGTCGTATAACTATCTGTTGTTGTTGCATCTGTTGTTGCATCAGTTGTCGTATAGCTATCTGTAGTTGATGCATCTGTTGTTGCATCAGTTGTCGTATAACTATCTGTAGTTGTTGGATCAGTTGTCGTATAACTATCTGTAGTTGTTGCATCAGTTGTCGTATAACTATCTGTAGTTGTTGCATCAGTTGTCGTATAACTATCTGTAGTTGTTGCATCAGTTGTCGTATAACTATCTGTAGTTGTTGCATCAGTTGTCGTATAACTATCTGTAGTTGCTGCATCTGTTGTTGCATCAGTTGTCGTATAGCTATCTGTAGTTGTTGCATCTGTTGTCGTATAACTATCTGTAGTTGTTGCATCTGTTGTCGTATAGCTATCTGTAGTTGTTGCATCAGTTGTCGTATAACTATCTGTAGTTGTTGCATCTGTTGTCGTATAACTATCTGTAGTTGTTGCATCAGTTGTCGTATAACTATTTGTAGTTGTTGCATCTGTTGTTGCATCAGTTGTCGTATAGCTATCTGTAGTTGTTGCATCTGTTGTCGTATAACGATCTGTAGTTGTTGCATCAGTTGTCGTATATCTATCTGTTGTTGTTGCATCTGTTGTTGCATCAGTTGTCGTATAACTATTTGCAGTTGTTGCATCTGTTGTCGTATAACTATCTGTAGTTGTTGCATCTGTTGTCGTATAGCTATCTGTAGTTGTTGCATCAGTTGTCGTATAACTATCTGTAGTTGTTGCATCTGTTGTCGTATAACTATCTGTAGTTGTTGCATCTGTTGTCGTATAGCTATTTGTAGTTGTTGCATCTGTTGTTGCATCAGTTGTCGTATAGCTATCTGTAGTTGTTGCATCTGTTGTCGTATAACTATCTGTAGTTGTTGCATCAGTTGTCGTATAACTATCTGTAGTTGCTGCATCTGTTGTTGCATCAGTTGTCGTATAACTATCTGTAGTTGTTGGATCAGTTGTCGTATAACTATCTGTAGTTGTTGCATCTGTTGTCGTATAGCTATCTGTAGTTGTTGCATCAGTTGTCGTATAGCTATTTGTAGTTGTTGCATCAGTTGTCGTATAGCTATCTGTAGTTGTTGCATCTGTTGTCGTATAACTATCTGTAGTTGTTGCATCAGTTGTCGTATATCTGTCTGTTGTTGTTGCATCTGTTGTTGCATCAGTTGTCGTATAGCTATCGGTAGTTGTTGCATCTGTTGTCGTATAACTATCTGTAGTTGTTGCATCTGTTGTCGTATAACTATCTGTAGTTATTGCATCAGTTGTCGTGTAACTATCTGTCGTTGTTGCATCAGAAGCAGTATAACTATCTGTTGTTGTTGAATCAGTTATCGTAGGACTTTCTGTTGTTGTTGCATCTGTTGTTATTGCATCTGTTGTTGTATGACTATCTGTTGTTGTTACATCTGTTGTCGTATAACCGTGTGTTGTTGTAGTGTAGTCAGTTGTAGTGGGGATGCGTGTTGTTTCACCAATATCCACTGTTGTTGTTATATAGTCATTCGTTGTAGGGATGCGTGTTGTTGAGGCTCCATCTTCGACTGTTGTTGTTACGTAGTCTGTTGTGGCAGGAACGCGTGTTGTTGGGTCTCCAACTTCGACTGTTGTTGTAATGGAGTCCGTTGTACTTGAAGCAGGTGTTGTTGATGGTCCATCGTCGCCTGTAATAATAATATTTAATTAAAATTTATTTCTAGAAGTAGTGGTGCATTCATATGATTGAAAATTTTATCACTTATCCAGCAGATGAAATTAATTTATAACATAAGAGAGTCACTTTTTCTATCTACCCCTATGTATACTTTAAACTACGCTACGGATTTGATGAGTATTTTTTAAGAGATAATTCAAGAGAGCCGGCTACTCAAACTATATAATATATGTATAATGTCAATGGAAAGCAGTGGTGGCTCAGTGGTGAGAAACTCGGACTTTAAAATCAATAAGTCGGGGTTCGAGACCGGGGGAGTGTGCAGGAAATAAATTGATTTTTCAATCACCAACATCACCACTGCTTAAAACGGTGAAGGAAAACATCGTGAGGAAACCGGCATGTCTAAGAATCAAAAGTTCGACGACATGTGACATCTGCCAACCCGCACTTGGACTGCGTGGTGGATTATGGCCTGGACCCTCATAGGAGGCCTGTGTCCCAAAAGTGGGAACATGTATGGGCTGATGATGATGAATATCAATGTAGAGAGTAGAAATCGAATCATGTGATAAATTATTCAATTTTTGTAACAGGCCTATATAAACCTCAGGTTTCATACTGAGAATCGCATCGCATGTGTGGGGTTCGTGTGAACAAAAATATTCCGATATGTTAGAGCGAGTTGAGAATAATGTCCTTAAGTATTTATTCATTAAATTGTAGGGAGTTTTCCTATTTTACCCTTTGTTGTACCTTACGACCTAACCTTTTAGCCGCAATTATATCAACCGCGAGACATGGTTCAAAACAACTCTAATTGTAACTATACAAATAAAAATTAATACTGAAGGGAACCTACGAATGGCTATAGCATAAGACATCCATGTTATCAATAAACTACACAATATAACTTAGAGATTAGATTTACAGTAAATTAAAAGTTTTTATAGAGAATTTAGAGTAATTAATTATTTATTAGATATAGAGTACATAGACAAACGTTGTTTTGAATTGTATCATTATTGCCTTTATACACATTTACTACATGCGACATAAATGTCAAAATATTTAATAAGTCAATTTAACTTTAATTAATGTATGGTGAATATTTCATTATTTTAATATTTAGTGTATAAATTAATTTTATTATTTAAAAATTCCTTGTCAATGTTTAGGAATTTTAAAACATAATTTTAATATGTGTTTAGTTTTCATCGCAAATGGTATGTTGAACGTTTTAAATTACTATCGTTGATTTAAGACACAAGTAGCTATAAGTAAATAGTTATTATTCACCAATTATATATGCTATTAATTTATTTTATCACGAGTGTGAAAATGTATTCAAATAATATCACTCCGTAGATTTGGGTATTATGTGAGTCATATGTAACTTATATCCTTTTAATAACATTTGCCTAAAAATTCCTAAATACATCAATTAAAAGATACTAACTGCGCCCCGCGGTTTCACCCGCTTAAGTCCGTAGCCCGTGGAAATATCAGGGCAAAAAATGTCTATATGTTATTCCAGTTATCCAACTGTCAACGACCAGATTTAATAGCAATCGGTCCAGTAGTTTTTGCGTGAAAGAGTAACAAACACACACACATCCTTACAAACTTTCGCATTTATAATATTAGTGGGATTTCACAGAATAATGATTATAGTAGGGGAGCCCAAGATGCTAAATGTGTATTTACTCGAGCGTCTCAGAAACTTAGTGGAATTCGCAGATAAGAGCGGTTAGCGATGGAGAACGTTTTTTTTTTATTATTTTTTTATTATTGTAAATAAACAGGGATATGAAAATAATATTAGATCAGATTCGATAAGATTAGATTACCGCGTTAGATTTCGTAATTTTAAATGCTTCAGCATATATTATATTCATGAAATGTATATTTACGATTACTAACGATTTAGATGGCAATTTTGGCTATGAAGAAAGGGTAAAAATTTGAAAAAATATGACTCGAGCACCTCAAAGAAAGATATACTAATTACAACATAAGAAATTTCGCTAATCTGACTATTTAAGCGTAACCTTAGAGAAATATCGATATTTTTTAATTTCCTGCGGCTCCTGCGAGCGTACCCACCAATATTATCTACTCATACTTTCTGGAGGTACTTAGCAATAGGTACGGTACGTTCCCGTATAATTATCTATCTATCGTATAATACTCTTGGGCTCCCCTACTATAAGATTAGTCTGTCTGTTTACCATCAATTGTTATTGTTATGTAGTCGGTTGTAGTAGGTACTCGTGTTGATGACGCACCATCACCTAATGTTGACGAAGTGTAGTCTGTTGTAGTGGGAACACGTGTTGTTGAATCTCC
>NC_052125.1:4130447-4133548 GCF_012273895.1 Zerene cesonia | reverse complement strand
TGACTATTTAACAACAACAGTAGATGGTGAAGCATCGACAACACGAGTTTCCACAACAACTGACTATATAACAACAACAGTAGATGGTGAGCCATCAACAACTCGAATTCCCACAACCACTGATTATATAACAACAACAGTAGATGGTGAGCCTTCAACAACTCGGGTTCCTACAACCACTGACTACATCACAACAACAGAAGATGGTGAGCATTCAACTACTCGGGCTCCTACAACTACTGATTCTATAACAACAACTGTGGATGGTGAAGCATCAACAACACGAGTTCCCACAACAACTGACTATATAACAACAACGGTAGATGGTGAGCCGTCAACAACTCGAATTCCCACAACCACTGACTATATAACAACAACAGTAGATGGTGAAGCATCGACAACACGAGTTCCCACAACAACTGACTATATAACAACAACAGAAGATGGTGAGCATTCAACTACTCGAGTTCCCACAACCACTGATTCTATAACAACAACTGTGGATGGTGATACTTCAACAACTCGGGTTCCTACAACCACTGACTACATCACAACAACAGAAGATAGTGAGCATTCAACTACTCGGGATCCTACAACCACTGATTCTATAACAACAACTGTGGATGGTGAAGCATCAACAACACGAGTTCCCACAACAACTGACTATATAACAACAACGGTAGATGGTGAGCCTTCAACAACTCGGGTTCCTACAACCACTGATTCTATTACAACAACAGTGGATGGTGAAGCATCGACAACACGAGTTCCCGCAACAACTGACTATATAACGACAACAGTAGATGGTGAGCCGTCAACAACTCGAGTTTCCACAACCACTGACTATATAACAACAACAGAAGATGGTGAGCCGACAACTACTCGAGTTCCTTCAACTACTGACTCTATAACAACAACAGACGGCGGAGCATCAACAACTCGAGTTCCCACAACAACTGACTCTATAACAACAACAGCAGATGGTGAGGCGTCAACGACACGAGTTCCCACAACAACTGAGTATATTACAACAGTGGACGGTGAGTCATAAATTAATTTTTAAATCGAAGGTATACTATATAACAATATTGCATATATATTGCATATTATATGATATATTAATATTTGACTTAAAAAATTTGTATATGTGAATGTTTGACCTGGATCATGAAAGTCATCGTATAAGTGTATTCTATATTATAATCGAAGTCCGTCTTCATTCCATATAACCATTTTTATTATTTGCGATGTTATAAAATAAGTAATTTTAAATAACAATGCTTACTTCATATCGATATTAATTAAACTCAAAAGTGAAACGAAACTTTGACTTGAAGTGACATGCCATATTTTTGTCTATTCATTCTATAATTTGTTAGCTTTTGCCTGCGGCTTCGCACGCGCCAGTCGGGAGTAGTTTATAGATGTTGTTTTGCATATAAACCTTCCTCTTGAATCACTCTACCTTTTTATAAAAACCGCATCAAAATCCATTGCGTAGTGATTTAAGCACACAAGGGACAGAGAAAACGACTTTGTTTTATACTATGTAGTAATTTTAATCTAGCGGAATGGAAATATAATTATGTAGTGACTTTTTATATTTCCCAAACTCAAACCCAATTCTTTGTTCAATTACTGAATTAACAATCATTTTGAAGTGAAACTTCTTTAGAATCGTTGTGATTTCAAACCTGATGCAACGGAAAACGACACGAAAGAGACACAAATACAAAAATGTGTAGAATGAAGCCGGCTAAGAATGAGACAGAAATATACATACTACGTTTTACTGAAGTTTCACTTCTATCGTGTGTGAATCGCACACACACCTTTTTTATTAAATAAGAAGTACTTTCGATTTGTCATATCGCAGTTTTAACATTTACCACTGGTTCGGAAAGCAGTTTTCTTCTTCGTCTCTCAGTTAAACGTCAAATTGACGCATGTTAATGCACATGATTTATGTGACGTTAACCATGTTCGTCGAGATACCTCGTTTCATTTCATTCCCAAATATAATTTTCAATGCAAAATCACAATTTTAAATACTAATTTTGTCACGAATTAAGATTTTGGGATACAGAAATTTTTTTAAAGTACTAATATAATACTGATAATTATATACGTTGACGATTTCTTCCTTTTTTTACTTTTAAATCGTCTATTTAAAAGTTATAATTCTAGCATAAACATATTACAATGAAGTAAACTACTTATTTTAAATTAAACATTCTCATTTCGTGATACTTGTACTTATAAACTTGTACTGCCCTACATTTTTATTAAAAGTAAAATATATAACTTTGGAACATCATCATCATCATCATCATCATCAGCCTATATATGTTCCCACTGCTGGGACACAGGCCACCTATGAGGGTTCAGGCCGTAATCCACCACATGTCACATGTCGTCGAACTTTCGATTCTCACACATGCCGGTTTCCACACGATGTTTACCTTCACCGTTTGAAGCAGTGGTGATGTTATTTGCAGATAAATTGAAAAATCAATTTATTTCCTTTACGCTCGCCCGGTCTCGAACCCCGACTTATCGATTTTGATGTCCGGGGTTCTCACCACTGGGCCTCGAAATATAACACACATTTGCCATTGCCCCATATTTTATATAATGAATAATTCCTGCGATTTTATTTATTATTTTTCCTTTTAAGTCGATGGTGGCGCATCAACAACACGCATCCCCACTACAACAGACTACATATCAACAACAATCCACGATGGAGGTTCATCAACCGTAGATGATACAGCATCAACAACACGCATTCCCACTACAACTGACTACACTTTAGTAACAGTGGACGATGGAGACTTAACAACACGTGCTCCCACTACTATAGACTACATTACAACAACAGTCAATGATGAAGAATCAACAACACACACTCCCACTACTACTGAATACACTTCAACAATAGTTGATGATAAAGACTTAACAACACGTGTTCCCACAACAACTGACTACATTACAACAATAGTCGATGATGGAGCATCAACAACACGCGTTTCCACTACAACAGACTATACTTCAACAACTGTTGAAGATGGAGACTCAACAACACGCGTTCCCACCACAAC
>NC_052125.1:4128936-4129447 GCF_012273895.1 Zerene cesonia | reverse complement strand
TGTTGATGCTTCACCATCCACAGTTGTTGTTATAGAATCAGTGGTTGTAGGAACCCGAGTTGTTGAAGGCTCACCATCTACAGTTGTTGTTATATAGTCAGTGGTTGTGGAAACTCGAGTTGTTGACGGCTCACCATCTACAGTTGTTGTTATATAGTCAGTTGTTGTGGAAACTCGTGTTGTCGATGCTTCACCATCTACTGTTGTTGTTAAATAGTCAGTGGTTGTGGGAATTCGAGTTGTTGACGGCTGACCATCTACTGTTGTTGTTATATAGTCAGTTGTTGTGGGAACTCGTGTTGTTGATGCTTCACCATCCACAGTTGTTGTTATAGAATCAGTGGTTGTGGGAACCCGAGTAGTTGAATGCTCACCATCTTCTGTTGTTGTGATGTAGTCAGTGGTTGTAGGAACACGAGTTGTTGAAGGCTCCCCATCCACAGTTGTTGTTATAGAATCAGTGGTTGTAGGAACCCGAGTAGTTGAATGCTCACCATCTTCTGTTGTTGTG
>NC_052125.1:4072946-4128719 GCF_012273895.1 Zerene cesonia | reverse complement strand
CGTGTTGTCGATGCTTCACCATCTACTGTTGTTGTTAAATAGTCAGTGGTTGTGGGAATTCGAGTTGTTGACGGCTGAACATCTACTGTTGTTGTTATATAGTCAGTTGTTGTGGGAACTCGTGTTGTTGATACTTCACCATCTACAGTTGTTGTAATAGAATCAGTGGTTGTAGGAACCCGAGTAGTTGAATCCTCACCATCTTCTGTTGTTGTTAGGTAGTCAGTGGTATTGGGAATTCTTGTTGTTGATGCTCCGCCGTCTGTTGTTGTTGTGATGTAGTCAGTGGTTGTAGGAATTCGAGTTGTTGATGCTCCACCATCCATAGTTGTTGTAATAGAATCAGTGGTTGTAGGAACCCGAGTAGTTGAATGCTCACCATCTTCTGTTGTTGTTATGAAGTCAGTGGTAGTAGGAATTCTTGTCGTTGATGCTCCGTCGTCTGTTGTTATTATAGAGTCAGTAGTTGAAGGAACTCGAGTAGTTGTCGGCTCACCGTCTTCTTTTGTTGTTGTGTAGTCAGTGGTAGTAGGAATTCTTGTCGTTGATGTTCCGCCGTCTGTTGATGTTATAGAGTCAGTAGTTGAAGGAACTCTAGTAGTTGTCTGCTCACCATCGTCTGTTGTTGTGATGTAGTCAGTTGTAGTAGGAATTCTTGTCGTTGATGCTCCGCCGTCTGTTGTTGTTATAGAGTCAGTAGTTGAAGGAACTCGAGTAGTTGTCGGCTCATCATCTTCGGTTGTTGTTGTGTAGTCAGTGGTAGTCGGAATTCTCGTCGTTGCTGCTCCGCCATCCACTGTTGTTGTTATATAGTCAGTTGTAGTAGGAATACGAGTTGTTGATGCTTCATCATCTACTGTTGTTGTTATGTAGTCAGTGGTTGTAGGAACCCGAGTTGTTGAAGGCTCACCATCTACTGTTGTTGTTATATAGTCAGTGGTTGTGGGAATTCCAGTTGTTGACGGCTGACCATCTACTGTTGTTGTTATATAGTCAGTTGTTGTGGGAACTCGTGTTGTTGATGCTTCACCATCCACAGTTGTTGTTATAGAATCAGTGGTTGTGGGAACCCGAGTAGTTGAATGCTCACCATCTTCTGTTGTTGTGATGTAGTCAGTGGTTGTAGGAATTCTCGTCGTTGATGCTCCGCCATCCACTGTTGTTGTGATGTAATCAGTGGTTGTAGGAACCCGAGTTGTTGACGGCTCACCATCTACTGTTGTTGTAATATAGTCAGTTGTTGTAGGAATTCGAGTTGTTGGTGCTTCACCATCCACAGTTGTTGTAAAAGAGTCAGTGGTTGTTGGAACCCGAGTTGTAGACGGCTGACCATCTACTGTTGTTGTAATAGAGTCAGTGGTTGTGGGAACCCGAGTAGTTGAAAGCTCACCATCTTCTGTTGTTGTTATAGAGTCAGTGGTTGTAGGAACTCGGGTAGTTGATTGTTCACCATCGTCTGTTGTTGTGATGTAGTCAGTTGTAGTAGGAATTCTTGTCGTTGATGCTCCGCCGTCTGTTGTTGTTATAGAGTCAGTAGTTGAAGGAACTCGAGTAGTTGTCGGCTCATCATCTTCGGTTGTTGTTGTGTAGTCAGTGGTAGTCGGAATTCTCGTCGTTGCTGCTCCGCCATCCACTGTTGTTGTTATATAGTCAGTTGTAGTAGGAATACGAGTTGTTGATGCTTCACTATCCTCTGTTGTTGTTATGTAGTCAGTGGTTGTAGGAACCCGAGTAGTTGAATGCTCACCATCTTCTGTTGTTGTTATGAAGTCAGTGGTAGTAGGAATTCTTGTCGTTGATGCTCCGCCGTCTGTTGTTTTTATAGAGTCAGTAGTTGAAGGAACTCGAGTAGTTGTCGGCACATCATCTTCGGTTGTTGTTGTGTAGTCAGTTGTAGTCGGAATTCTCGTCGTTGCTGCTCCGCCATCCACTGTTGTTATTATATAGTCAGTTGTTGTAGGAATACGAGTTGTTGATGCTTCACCATCTACTGTTGTTGTTATGTAGTCAGTGGTAGTAGGAATTCTTGTCGTTGATGCTTCGCCGTCTGTTGTTGTTATAGAGTCAGTAGTTGAAGGAATTTGAGTAGTTGTCGGCGTACCATCTTCTGTTGCTGTTGTGTAGTCAGTGGTAGTCGGAATTCTTGTCGTTGATGCTCCGCCGTCTGTTGTTGTTGTAATGTAGTCAGTGGTAGTAGGAACCCGAGTAGTTGAATGCTCACCATCCACTGTTGTTGTTATATAGTCAGTTGTAGTAGGAATACGAGTTGTTGATGCTTCACTATCCACAGTTGTTGTTATGTAGTCAGTGGTTGTAGGAATCCGAGTAGTTGTCGGCGCACCATCTTCTGTTGTTGTTATGTAGTCAGTGGTAGTCGGAATTCTCGTCGTTGATGCTCCGCCATCCACTGTTGTTGTGATGTAATCAGTGGTTGTAGGAACCCGAGTAGTTGAATGCTCACCATCTACTGTTGTTGTAATATAGTCAGTTGTTGTAGGAATTCGAGTTGTTGATGCTTCACCATCCACAGTTGTTGTAAAAGAGTCAGTGGTTGTTGGAACCCGAGTTGTAGACGGCTGAACATCTACTGTTGTTGTAATAGAGTCAGTGGTTGTAGGAACCCGAGTAGTTGAAAGCTCACCATCTTCTGTTGTTGTTATAGATTCAGTGGTTGTAGGAACTCGGGTAGTTGATTGTTCACTATCTTCTGTTGTTGTAATGTAGTCAGTGGTTGTAGGAAGTCGAGTAGTTGACTGCTCACCAGCTTCTGTTGTAGTTATGTAGTCAGGGGTAGTGGGAATTCGTGTTGTTGATGCTCCGCCGTCTGTTGTTGTTATAGAGTCGGTTGTTGTAGAAACTGGAGTTGATGACGGATCGCTATCTTCGGTTGTTGTTATGTAGTCAGTGGTTGTAGGAACTCGAGAAGTTGTTGGCTCACCATCCTCCGTTGTTGTTATATATTCAGTGGTAGTGGGAATTCTCGTTGTTGATTCTACGTCCACTGTTGTGATGTAGTCAGTAGTTGTAGGAAGTCGAGTAGTTGACTGCTCACCATCTTCTGTTGTAGTTATGTAGTCAGTTGTTGTAGGAATACGAGTTGTTGATGCTTCACTATCCACTGTTGTTGTTATGTAGTCATTGGTTGTAGGAACCCGAGTAGTTGTCGGCGCACCATCTTCTGTTGTTGTTATATAGTCAGTTGTTGTGGGAACTCGTGTTGTTGATGCTTCACCATCCACAGTTGTTGTAATAGAATCAGTGGTTGTAGGAACCCGAGTAGTTGAATGCTCACCATCTTCTGTTGTTGTTATGTAGTCAGTGGTAGTAGGAATTCTTGTCGTTGATGCTCCGCCGTCTGTTGTTGTTATAAAGTCAGTAGTTGAAGGAACTCTAGTAGTTGTCGGCGCACCATCCTCTGGTGTTGTTATGTAGTCAGTGGTTGTAGGAACTCTAGTTGTTGATGGCTCACCATCTTCTGTTGTTGTTGTGTAGTCAGTGGTTGCAGGAATACGTGTTGTTGATTCTCCGACGTCGACTGTAGTTGTAATGTAGTCTGTTGTGGTTTGTTGTGGAGCGCTTGTTGTTACTATCGGCTTTTCAGTACTGGTAACACTGTCCGTCCCATCGTCACCGTCAGAAGTTGTTGTTTTTGCTGTAATCGTAGTTGAAGACGGCGTTGATGTGATACCACCAGGAACGCACTCAGATATATGTGGCCAATCACAGCGCTGAAAGATAAAGTGACTGTCAGTTAGTTTTCATAATAGATTATAAGAATAAGTCCAAGACCTGTTTGAAGAGGCGTGTACATTTAAGACAATGTGAAGAAAAATATTATTATTTATGATATTGGATTTTCGAATTAAATTTAAATATTGTTGTTTGATACACAAGAGTAATTTTCCTACATTTTATTTGTATAAAGGGATTTAATCAAATAAAGTACAATTTAGAACACACTAGAGCTAGACAAGTCTAAGAAATACTATATATAAGTATCTTAGAAACCTTGACGTTCCCAATGATTTAGGTAACCATTAAAATTTGTCTAAAGGGAGTGAAGTTAGGCAACGAGCAAGTGAAGCTTTATCTCATGTTTTAAGCAGAGAGAAGCTATATCTCATGTTTTAAGCAGAGTGAAGCTTTATCTCATGTTTTTTTTTAATTTACAGCCAGGATATGGTAGTTTAAGATATCATCAGAAGATTTTAATATTGTTGACTTTGGACTGCAAATAAATGAAGTGAAAAGTGAAAGGGTATGCGAACTATATGGGGAACTACCATGATTCTTTTAAAACTAATTCTAGTGTGGGAACGAGATGGCACTAACGTCCTATGTATTTTTCCACACTGGAATTAGTATTGCTTTAAGACGTCATGGTAACTACTCGAATACACTATTGAACTAATTTGAATAAAAACACCCTTCTGGATGGAAGCATAACCACTGAGAAAGACAAACAAACAAACACACTTTCACAGTAAGGTTATTATAAAGGATAGCTACCTGTAATTTGTAACTGAAGTGCGTTCCCGGAACACACGGCATCAGCACTTTATTTCCGTGAACACATTGGTAATATCGGTCACATTCCGTCTCGTGAGGTAAAAGCTTATCAATGGTGAAATCTACGGGACATCCGTTCGGGAACGTTTCTATATCATTATCACCATCATCTTCTCCGTCTGTTTTAGTTGTTGTTGTACTAGTTGTCGTATCTGGTCGCGATGTTGTTGTCGTACTAGAAGTTGTAGTTGGTGGCGCTGTTGTTGTTGTGCTAGTTGTTGTATCTGGACGCGATGTTGTTGTTGTACTAGTAGTTGTACTTGGAAGCGCTTCTGTTGTTGTGCTACTTGATGTATCTGTAGGCGCTGGTGTTGTTGTACTAGTAGTTGTATCTGGTCGAGATGTTGTTGTTGTACTAGTAGTTGTACTTGGAAGCGCTTCTGTTGTGGTGCTTGTTGATGTATCTGGAGGCTCTGGTGTTGTTGTACTAGTAGTTGTATCTGGTCGCGATGTTGTTGTTGTACTAGTTGTTGTATCTGGTCGCGATGTTGTTGTTGTACTAGTAGTTGTATCTGGAGGCGCTGGTGTTGTTGTACTAGTAGTTGTATCTGGACGCGATGTTGTTGTTGTACTAGTAGTTGTATCTGGTCGCGATGTTGTTGTTGGACCAGTTGATCCGCCGCCAGGAACACATTCGGAGATATGTGGCCAATCACATTTCTGCGAAGGAAAAATATAAAAATATAACTTTCAAGACTTATCTATACTAATCTTTACTATGTATACGTATATTATAAAGAGGAAAGAAGATTAATTTTTTGTTTGTTTCTTGTTTGTTTGTAATGGACAGACTCAAAAACTACTGGACCGATTTAAAATTTTTTTCACCATTAGAAAGCTGCAACTTCGCTGAGTGACTATATATGTACCACGGGCGAAGCCGGGGCGAACTGCTAATTTATATATTTAACTAGCAAACGCGGCGAACTCCGTTTCGCCACCAGATGGCTTCGTTTTTTCCGCTTTTCTGTTAAAATTTTTCCTGAATTTTCTTTGCTATAAACCTCACAGAGCCCGAGACCTTTCCAACGAATGCAAAACCGTGGAAATCAGTTCGTGCTATCTGGAGTTATAGCGTCAGGAAGGAAAACCCGAGTCATTTTTATATAGTAGATTATGAAACGGATGTGCTTTTGTGCTTATAAAAATTTCTAGCCTATTTCATGGGAAAATTCAACATTTCCAAAACACTCAAAAAAGATATACATGAATATATATATAGTACCTGGATGACCGAGCTTTGCTCGGTTTAACTTCGTGAAGTTAGATTGTTTATAAGCGTTTTTTTCCAAGATCGTTTAGGCATTTTTAAGTGAACACGTGCATCAAGAAGACACAAAACAATATAAACAATTAGTCTAACCTCAAAGCTCATTGACTTCGTTACTTAACAACGCCATTTGCTGGAACTTTAATTATTCGACCAAAAAATAGTATTATTATTCGCCAATAGATGTCAGGAAGAGTCGCTAAGTTTAAATCGATAAAACACGAATATGACATTTTCTAAAAAAGATTCCTAGCTAGATCGATTTATCGCCCCCGAAACCCCCTATATACTAAATTTCATGAAAATCGTTGGAGCCGATTTCGAGATTCCAATTATATATATATATATATATATATATATATATTTTTTTTTTTATTTTTTTTTTATTGTGTGATAGGGAAGCGCTTGACTACCATCTCGCCTGCTGGTAAGCGTAGATGTAGTCTAAGATAGAGCGCGCTTCCCTGATTCTTCCCTGATTCCCAGGAAGGTCCCCAGATTATATCCGTCAGGGTATATATGAGCTGTTAATAACAAATTTATTGTATATTTAATTGTTTTACCTGCAACTTGTAGCTGAAGTGCGTTCCCGGAGCACACGGCATCAACACTTTGTTTCCGTGAACGCATTGGTAGAATCTATCACACTCTGTTTCGTGCGGAAGAAGTTTTTCTATTCTGTAGTCTACGGGACAGCCATTAGGGAAGGTTTCTACGCCACCGTTATCATCCCCACCGCCATCTTCCTTGGTTGTTGTGGTACTTGTGGTTGTAACGGGGCGTGATGTTGTTGTTGTACTGCTAGTTGTTCCGGGGTGTGATGTTGTTGATCCACCGCCGGGCACGCAGTCTGATAAGTGTGGCCAGTCACACCTCTGCAACATTTTAGATAAGACATTGATTAATATCAACTTCTTGTTGGTCGGAGAAAACAAAAATCGTATAGGGAGTAGTTAAGTTCAAAAATTGTTAAAAAAAATAAAAATAAACTATTGAAGTAATACGAATTTTTCAAAATCTGTTTGACATAGGAAAATATTAATCAAAGCATGTAGGTTTATTTCATACTAGGCATAAAGATATGACATTTTTATGTACCTGTAGTTTATAGCTAAAGTGCGTTCCCGGAGCACATGGCATCGAAACTTTGTTTCCGTGAACGCATTGGTAGAATCTATCACACTCTTCATGTGGAAGGAGTTTTTCTATTCTATAGTCTACGGGGCAACCATTAGGGAACGTTTCTACGCCACTGTTATCATCCCCATCGCCATCTTTCTTGGTTGTTGTTGTACTTGTGGTTGTAACGGGGCGAGATGTTGTTGTGGTACTGCTGGTTGTTCCGGGGTGTGATGTTGTTGATCCACCGCCGGGCACGCAGTCTGATAAGTGTGGCCAGTCACACCTCTGCAACATTTTAGATAAAACATTGATTAATATCAAATTTTTGTTTGTCGTACAGTATAAAAACCGTATAGAGTAGTTAAGTTCAAAAAATTCTTAAAAAAAAGTATTTCAAAACTTTATTTAATACGAATATTATATAAAAGTAATACGAATTTTTCAAAATCTGTTTGACATAGGAAAATATTAATCAAAGCATGTAGGTTATTTCATACTAGGCATAAAGATATGACATTTTTATGTACCTGTAGTTTATAGCTAAAGTGCGTTCCCGGAGCACATGGCATCGAAACTTTGTTTCCGTGAACGCATTGGTAGAATCTATCACACTCTTCATGTGGAAGGAGTTTTTCTATTCTATAGTCTACGGGGCAGCCATTAGGGAACGTTTCCACGCCACTGTTATCATCCCCATCGCCATCTTTCTTGGTTGTTGTTGTACTTGTGGTTGTAACGGGGCGAGATGTTGTTGTTGTACTGCTTGTTGTTCCGGGGTGTGATGTTGTTGATCCACCGCCGGGCACGCAGTCTGATAAGTGTGGCCAGTCACACCTCTGTAAAATTGAGCTGACTTGGGTGATAGGATATTTTTTAACCCGATTATATGCTCCTGGGATAAAAAAGGAATCTTGATATCCGAGCGGAACCGGGACGAGCGTCTAGTGTGAAATAAAAATCACACAGAAAGACATTAAAGACGTTGAAGAATAGGGACCGAGAAATAACAAGGTCGGAATTGTGTTGAAGTAATTTAAATTTTCTTAAATTAATCACTGAAGTAAATTTGAATTGAAGAATTTAGGTTAGTTTATTTTAGTTAACCAATGGTTTAGAAACCTTCAATTACCTGCAACTTGTAGCTGAAGTGCGTTCCCGGAGCACACGGCATCGACACTTTGTTCCCGTGAACGCATTGATAGAACCTGTCACAGTCTGTCTCGTGTGGCAAAAGTTTCTCTATTCTATAATCTCTGGGACACCCATTCGGGAACGTTTCAATATTAATACTATCATCTCTAGTGGTTGTTGTGCTGGGCGTGGTAACAGGTCGTGAAGTCGTTGAACCTCCACCAGGCACACATTCTGATGCGTGTGGCCAATCACATCTCTGCCAAATTTAAATTAATGTTTGAATTGATTTTAGTATGAGCATTATTTAGTTTTGTGGGATAAATTTATGAAGAAAGCTTATCAATGATATGAATTAATCCTACTTAATTATTATTATTAATTAATAATTAATCTTACTAATATTATAAATGCGAAAGTTTGTAAGGATGTGTGTGTGTTTGTTGCTCTTTCACGCAAAAAGTACTGAACCAATTGCAATGAGATTGATACGTAGACAGCTGGACAACTGGAATAACATATAGGCAACTTTTTATCCCCATATTCCTACGGGAAACTGACTTACGCGGGTGAAACCGCGGGGGCGTAGCTATTAACTAATGAAGAAAGATAATTTTTAACACTTTTCATATCAAAATTGGATATTGAACATGGAATAAACAAGCAAGGAATGCAGTCTAGTCAGTGGTGATTAAAAAATGGTTACAAAATTATCGTTCACCTGTAACTTATAACTAAAATGCGTTCCCGGAGCGCACGGCATCAACACTCTGTTTCCGTGAACGCACTGGTAGTATCTGTCGCATTCCGTTTCGTGTGGCAACAGTTTCTCTGCAGATCCCACTGGACAACCATTCGGAAGCTGGCTTCGCGTTCTGATCAAGCATCCAGCGCTTTCAATGGAATCGCAATCCTGGGAACCAAGTTTTTAATGAAACTACATAATATGAATTACCTAACTACGCTTCGCACGAGTAGTCAAAAGAAATAGATAGACAGTTCTCAGGTTTTACCCGCATGGTTCCCTGGGATTTTCGGTATAAAAAAGATCTTATGTCCTTTCTCTAGTATCAAACTATCTTCAAGCTAAATTAAATTGAAATCGGTTCAGTTGTTAAGGCGAAAATATGACAAACAAAGCTAGTTAGTCATTTATAGTATTAGTAGGAATATAATTCACTCCACACTTTAGTAAAGTTACTAATAAACTACTACAAAATCTCAGTTTATTAATACACTTAAAATTCTACTAGTTACAGTAAAGCAGGCCTTCCATACAAAGTATTCAAGATTCACTTCAAACGCTTATGAAGGATCGGTGACAATACAATAATTTCATGAGTTTATCTTATTGTTATCCTCTGTATTAGAGCTATAGTGGATCCTTTCATTAAAGAACCTTTTTTAGTATTTAAAACTGTATTACCTGTATATCACCATTATAATGGGTCCCAGGAGCACACGTTATTAACGCGATTTTACCATCAACACATTGAAAGTATTTATCACAGTCTGCATAATGAGGATACGTCTCGTTTCCGCGGCATATCGTCCCCCCACTGTCTATATAATTGTGATCATTTTCGACACAATCTATTTTATCCTTGAAAACGCATTCCTGGAAAACAACATTAGCTTTAAGTTTTAGTTTTATAGCATTCAAATGCTATATGAATGAGATTTTTTTAAAAACTATGCGTTGCTATGGTTGGGCAAAAAGACGCGGCTTTGAAATCCGCCTCGTGATTATTTTTTTTTTATTTCTCGACAAAAGCTTTAGTTAACATTTATTAAGCAATGTGTTTTTACTATGGGTGGGCTTTTCATAAAGTACGAAATAACAGATAAAAATATGTTCTTATTTTTAATTATCTAACCATTCGTTTTACTAAAATAAAGCAAATTGGTCACACTTTTATAGTGTTTGGGGCCAAATTAGTAACAAATACGTGGCTTGATGCAATCACTTTTATTGTCCGTAGCAAACTTTGTCAGTTTAAACATGATTTTATTACTACCCACATGTATACACTACAATCCCTCCTCCTATAGTTAACAAAAACAGAATACAGATAAAACTTAACAATGACATAATACTAAAATTTACGTTTTTTACGTATACGTAAAAGATATCGACGAGGGGTCAACGGATCGTCACTTCCAGGGTCTACAGGAGCGGGAGGAGAGCTCACGCCACTAGTGACGTCAGAGCTACCTTCATTTTCTGAGCATAATGGAATCAATTCTCCTCCTCTACCGCTTCTTGTTGTGGATCTGGCGTTGTGTTATCCTCCTCCAATTGAAGAGGGACTTGATCAGCATCATACTCCACCGGAACTGTAGATTCCGTTACCTCATTAGAAGAGTATTCCCCGACGCAACTCACATCATGAGAAACATGTTCATGGTACTTTCTAGAACCCTTATAAATCACAATTTGATCGACATGTTTGCGAAAGTAAACATTTTCATCCGGCACAAAAATCAAATACATTCTTCTACCAATATTATTCTTAATTATTCCAAATTTCAATGTATGCTTAGTACCATTTTTAAAATAATGTTTAAATAAAATTTCGTCTCCGCTTTTAAAAATTAATTTTCGTTGACCCCCATACGCGTTACATTGTGACATCTGTTTAGCACGAACATTATCTTTAACAACACTCGCCAACGACTCTGAGGCTGGTGAAGTATCACTAGTTACCGTACTACGTTCACCAAGTAAATCTAAACGACAACGTAATTTTCAACCAAACATTAATTCTGCGGGAGAGACCCCAGTAGTGCAGTGTACCGAATTTCTCTAATTAAATAAATATTCGTGTAATTTATCAATCAACATCTTTGAGCTAGATTCATTCAAAAACACCTGTATGCTCCGATTAAGTGTTTTAACAGTATTTTCGGCCTGACCGTTAGAAGCCGGGTGATACGGCGCAATAGTAATATGTTTTACACCATTAGATTGACAAAAATTTTCAAAATAAGCTGAACAAAAATTTGTCCCATTAGCCGTCACGATAATTTTGACTAAACCAAATCTACTAAACATTTCACTGACCTTTAATACCACCGCTTCACTATCAGTCGATGGCATGATAAAACATTCCACCCATTTAGAATAAGCGTCAACTGCGACTAAATAAATTTTTATTGTTCACTGAAAACATATCTAAATGAATGCGCTCCCAAGGACGCTCAGGGTATGATCACTGAGCGAGGGGCGCGCGCGGCGGGCTGCTACGAAAAACATTGCAGATACAACATGAACCTATTTTCTGTTCATAATGCGTATCGATATTAGGCCACCACATACGAGTACACGCTTCACTTTTAGTTTTAACGATACCAAAATGTGAACTATGCAATTCATTTAATAAACGTTCACGTAAAATGGTAGATATTACAATCTTATGGCCGCGCATAATACAACCATCTTCATACGAAAGTTAATTTTTACATACAAAATACGGCTTTAAATTATCATTCGTGAGCCTTGAAGGCCAACCGTGCTTAATAAAATTAATAATTTTGAGGAAAATATTGTCATTTTCCGTAGCGCTCTTAATTTCGTTAAAAGTTATTATTGGTTTTAAAAATAAGTTTGCAATAAAATTAATATATGAACATGAGTCGTATATCTACATCACATTTTGAATCCGACGGAATTTTTAGAACTAGCGATATAGAAAATCAGCAACATTGATATTACTATTAATGTATTCGATGTTAAAATTATATGCTGATAGAAACAATGCATACCGTTGCAAACGGTTTGCAGCTAGCTCGGGAATACCCTTTTTTGAGACAAATATAGACAACAGAGGTTTATGATCAGTGCGTAATATAAAAGGAAGTGTGCGAACATATAAATAATGATGGAATTTTTTTATTGCAAAAACTATAGCAGATGCTTCCTTCTGAATCTGCGCATAATTACGTTCCGCGGCCGACAAGGAGCGCGACGCATACGCCACTACTCGAAAAACCCTAAAAATACCCCTAGACATATAAAACCCCTAAAAAAATCCCATTCCACTAATTTACCCCCTAAATTTGGGGTGAAAACCCCTAAGTTGGGAACACTGGCTGTCCGGCTGCCGATTCGCCAGCACGGCGCCCAGCCCCGCCGGCCCCGCATCCGCCGTCACTATCGTACACAGCCCGGGGTCGAAGGTCTAATACCCGCTCAGACGCTAACTCTTTTTTAATTCTACAGAACGCCGCATTTTGCTCATGGCCCCAAAACCATTTCGTATCTTTTTTTAGTAAAAAATGCAACGGATCTAAAACACTCGATGTGTTTGGTATGAAACATCTATAATAATTCACCATACCTAAAAAAGATTTTAATTCACTTACATTTTTGGGACAATTTGCGTTTAAAATGGCTTCAACCTTTTGTTCCGATTTATGTAAACCGTCTTTATCAATAACGAAACCCAAAGACTCGATAGACGTTTGAAATAATTTACATTTCTCGCGTTTTAACCTTAAGCCTGCATCTTGTAGTCTGCTTAAAACTAACTCTAATCTGTGTAAATGTAAAGCTTTTGTAGAACCGGTAATTAATATATCATTCAAGAAAACACATACACCCTCTATACCTGCGAGTAATTGGTCCATAGTTCGCTGAAAAATACAAGGAGCGTTCGCTAAACCAAAAACCAGTCTATTATATCGAAAAAGACCTAAATGGGTCTTGATACACGTTAATTCCTTTGAATTATCAAGTAACAATTGATTGTGAGCACTAGAAAGATCTAGCTTAGAAAATTCCAACCCTACGTGTAACTTAGAAAAAATATCTTCAATCCTAGACAAAGGATAATTATCGATATACAACACCTTGTTTAAAGTTACTGAAAAATCACCACAAATTCTTATATTACCATCGGGTTTTAAAACGGGAACGATAGGTGTTGCATAATCAGAGTGATCAATCTTTTCCAAAATACCTAAACTAATTAAACTATTTAATTCCTCCTCCACCTTAGATTTCAACGGAATCGGCACCGGTCTCGGTTTAAAAAATTTTAACTACAATAATTTAGACTCAAATGAACTTGCAGATAAAATTTTGAATAAATAAATATAAAGTAACTTTGAAAATCAAAGCAGGAAGTCAATTAAACGAACAAAACTCTAAGCCGTAAATAGAAATAAAATCACGGCCTCTTAGGCCGTATCGGTCGATTTTTGTGCGTGTTAATAATAAAAAAATTAATTGGTTTTACGACATTATCATAAGTAACGCTCATACAAATATAACCCAATGGTTAATCCTAGTACCATTATAACAATTAAACTCCACCCGGCACGGGTGGTGTTGTAATAACAGCTTACATTTGAAATATTTTTCATAAATAAAGTATGGCAAAACAGATACTGCACTACCGCTGTCTATCTCACAAATAAACTTATGCGAATCTAATAAAAACCGTCAGACGCATCGGTTCTCCCTTTAAACATTTAATATTGAATAACTCACCAACTTCCGAGTCTTTGCCGTGCATTTCTACATAATTATTACGCTTAACATTCACATAACAAACTCGTTGTAAATGTCCTTGTTTCCCGCAATTATTACAACTGTAACTTTTGAACCGACACTGCTCTTTGGAATGACCTTTACCACCGCACACAACACATAACACTTTTTCACTGAAGGTGGGGCCACGGGTCGCCCTCCCGGGGGCGCCGGGACGGACCGCATACACACCAACTGAGCCGCGTTCGACTCCCGGCTGCGAACTCGCCGATGATACCAAATCAGCATTTTGTAACGACACACGGGCACACTGTACGTTTAAGGCCATCTCCAACGCCTTGCTGAACGATTAATTGTCAATATTTTCAGCGAATTTTTCTTTTTCTTTGGCATTTACTAAACCCAATACAAATCTGTCTCGTAGTGCTGTGTCTAACTCGGCCTTGAAACCACAATGCTGCGCTAAATGTCGAACTCGCGCCGCCCATTCCTTTAAATCTTCCCCGGGTCTTTGTTCAGCCTTATAGAACAAATATCTTTCGTCAAAAGTACTTCTCTTCGCGATGAAATGATCGTTTAAGTTCTGCACGAGCGCAGCATACTCGATAACTTCTAGATCCGTCGGGAACACCAAATCTTTTGCCACGAGTATCTTCCACCAAAGCCGTTAATAACAACGCACGGCGTTTCACCCCGGCTGTCTGAACTATCATCAATATTGTTAGCTGTGCAATATTGTTTAAAACGACTTATGAATATACACCATTCTTGCGCGCGGTGGTCGAACATGAGATTGCTATTAAATGACGCATTTCCACTCAACGACATATTTCACGGTATTCTTTGTAGTTTTTCACGCGTGGATTACTATTTTCTCGTCGCCAATTATAGTGTTTGGGGCCAAATTGGTAACAAAACACGTGGCTTGATGCAATCACTTTTATTGTCCGTAGCAAACTGACAAGCGTTGAAACATGATTTTAGTACTACCCACATGTATACACTACAAATTTATAATACAAACAGAACATTTGCAATTGCAGACGTTTTGTTTGTACCAAGAAATACGTCTTCTTACTGCTACTACTATAATAAACTCCTAAAATATTTATGTACACTTCTGGAAAATTCCTCATATTTATTGTTCCGGTTGTGCGCTATTATTAGTATCATAAGATTTTATTTTACTTTGTCTTATAACTTCTTATAAGACTGTGTGTTGCATCCATACGTCCAGTAGAGCGGGCGAAAGGAATTAAAATTAAAATGAAATTCGAAAATCAAGTGAAGCTCAAATTATAAGTATACTTATGAAAAATGAAGCATTATGATTAAGCATTAAGCTTTCCATTTATGAAAAATTTACTTAATGTATAAAATCAAAAACGATATAATGTCATATTCAAAAAAGATTTATCAAAACACTTTTTGGAAGACCACGCGTTTGTTTGAATGCAATAAATGATTGTAATATTACGTTTACGATTGTTCTCAATTTAAACTTGTGTTTATAATTAATTATCTCATTTAACTGGCACTATGTCTAAAGGGAATAAATGTCTAAAACTATAAACAATAAAAAATTCTTATAATAAAAAAACAGGTTGCTTTAAGTGGATTAACTCAACCCGTGTGAAGACATTGTAAATTCTATGAAGGGAAAAAAACGTTTTTTTTTTGCTGTCATTAACAAAAAGTTTTAATGTTGCTTTGACTAGTTACACTGGTTGCCACGAAGAAAAAAAAAAGCCTTTGACATTTATAAAACATATCAATTTAAACGTCACACAGAGCTTCTAGCGGCAAATCAGAAAAATTCAAAGCAATATCGTTATCATAAATAGGCGGTATTTCAATACGGATTATTTGACGAAATATCTAATTCTTTAAAAAAATCCCCAATCAGTAACTAAGATTATGATAAAATGCGCAAAGATGTCTATCACAAGCAAATTGACACGACGTCAAGATAATAAGGTTTGCATTTAATTGCGCAATTGCCATTTTCTTATTCACAGATTAAAAATTAGCTATATACCCAGAAGGTATTAAATATTAACTTTTAATTAAATAATTATATGACAGTAAAATGATGTTGGAGATATAGTTAATACTAAAGATGTTTAAATCAATAAAAATCTTTCGTAATTACACTTTCAATAATTAGTATAACCACCACAAACTTTTCTTAATTTCTTAGTCTAGACATTTGATTATTTATAGGGCAATATTACATAATCTAAGGACATGTTTGTTTAAAAACTGCCTCTTTTTTTAATCTGTAGTTAAATAAATAATCAGTTCTATCGTTGGATATTATTAATTTATCTAATGAACATGAAAACTATAATAGCCCATTTTCATTGTTTTTTTTTACTTCAAACTGGCAAATAGCACAAAGTTGTTGCCATAAAAGAAAAAAAATCGAGTTTTAAGGAAAACTATCAGCAAGGTAAAACGAGAACCGAGACCTATAAGATTAATTAGTTATAAAAATAACTATGTACCCTTTTTTATAGAAAAACTCAGATAATATAGAAAATATTGATATAATACTATTGTGAAGTAGCATTCCCACATGATTATCTTTTATATACACTATGCACTTTCTTCTGCTTCTCTTAATTAATGGCTTCCCCCAAAATCGGGACTTCGCTAATATCCAGTATTTATTAATACATATACTTAATTTAAAATCATTATAGATTTTGATAAAAGTTACTCCTATGCCTAGTTTGATGTTAAACATATAGGCACATGTCTCTAGTATCAACAATTTTTCTACATATTGAATTACGTAACCAGTATTTATTCATTTCAAAAGAATAAATCATTGTTAATTTTAGTATGAAATAATAAAAATGATTCTTCTTAAATTAGTTTATTGCTACATTAAATACACATTTGCCTTTCTCTTTCAAAGTAGAAATGTCTCGTCCTTTTTCACGGTTTGTCCTTTTAATATGAGTCTTTCTTTGAATTGACATAATTGACATTCAGAGAGAAATTGACATTATCTCCTTTTATGGGACAATTGAGAATTAACTTAATTTTGTCTGTACAGTGCTTAAACTTGTCACAGTCTATATCATCTGACAGTTCCAATTTAACACGATATGGACATGTGCTAGGCGGTGCTGTTGTTATTGGAGTTTCCGTTGTTGTTGTTGTTGTAGTTGTTGTTGTTAATTCTGTTGTTGTTGACGTCGATGCAGCAGTTGAGTTTGTTGTTGTTATTGGACTCGGTGTTGGTGGTGGTAGTGTTGTTGTTGTAGGAGGAGACGTTGAAGAACTTAATGTTGTTGTTGATGGTGTTGTCACTGGCGTGGTCGATGTGGTTGTTGTTGTTATTTTTGTTGTCATTGAACAATCAACTTGATTTTTCCATATACACACCTATAATAAGCTTACTATTAGCTAGTAAATTATTCACAATAATATTATACTTAATGTAGTCCGGATATTGCCTCAAAATATTTCGTAGAATGCCAATGAAATAAAGGTGATCAGGAATGCTTATGTTCGAATTGCTGTGTGTGGTCTCCAAATGGGTAGTGATCTTCACCGCACATAAACATTGCTGAGGAAGGTGAACAAGCAAGATCGTATGCTAGTGATATAGCCCAATTGCTAGGTTTAGCATCACGAAACGAAATTTCCTAGTAACGATAAATTATACCTGTAATGTAGCATCGAAGGCGGTGCCACTCCCACAGGACATCAGGATGGGGTTTCCGTTACTGCACGAGTAAAATTTCGTACAATCTGTTTCATGTTTTAAAAATAAGTGCACATTCGTATCTCTGGGACAACCGTTCGGCAGGAAATCTGCCCAAACCGTGCCGATAAGTAGAACGATAACCGCTGTACGCATGTCTGAAAGAAATCTTATAATTAGTATAACATTAAACTATAAAAGTCTGTTCTTGTGAATTATTTTACGCGAGTATTATACATTTAGAATTCAAAAAAATTTTAACGGATTTTAAATGCGATTTATAACACTTTTTTTGAGTCTCCCCGTGACCACGCTCGCTGTAAAGTGTTCGAAACGTCGGGTTAATAATATATATAGATAGATAAAAAGTTTATTAAAAAAACACATTAAATACATGACAATTACATAATATAATGAATAAATCGCGTTTAAAATCCGTTAAAAAGTTTTTAATTTCCAAATAAAAAAGTCTTTTAAAATCTTTTAACTGGAGTATTGAAGTGGACCTTTATAAATCTAAATTAAAACTATGCAATAAGATTAAACAAATTCAGCGACTAATCAGCTGTAACACTAGTTTGAACACAACAGTTAATCACATATTATCGGGACCATAGATATTGTGACAATCGAAATTATAACCTCAAATTGTTTTGTCGGCTACTCTTGGCAAAGAACATAAAGGACTAAATATTTCGGTAGATGCTTTGTCGCGGCTGTATCAAAGGGAATTTATTGTTAATCGTAATACTTATGAGACGTTATCACTGATTAATAAACTTAACTAATTACATTATTTTAGATTCGTATCTATAGGTTTTGAGATTTCAATCAATTTGAATGGATTGCCGATTAATGACGAAGGCAATATATATATATATATATATATATATATATATATATATATATATATATATATATATATATATATATATATATATATATATATATATATATATATATATATATATATATATATATATATAGGAAATGGATTGTATTTATTTCGATTGTAGTTTATAGCTTTGCCTGCGCCTTTTTGCAAAACCGTTGTCCCGCCTGATGATCAAATATTTTCTTCTTTAAATATTTCTTATTTACAAAGCATTTTATTTAAAAGAAAAAAAAAAATTCAATTAAAAGAATTTGAAGGTAAAATTCAATTTTCCTTGATGTGTATCAACGTTTCAAAATTGTATATAAAATGTCAGTAGATTATTTTTAATAGCTATTATCTGTATTAAATACTACTTTTCCTACTAATATTATAAATGCGAAAGTTTGTAAGCATGTGTGTGTGTTTTGCTCTTTCACGCAAAACTACTGAACCGATTGCAATGAAATTTACGTAGGTACGTAAATAGATGAACAACTGGAATAACGTATACTTACTTACCGATATTCCTATGGGTTACGGACTTACGCGGGTGAAACCGCGGGGCGCAGCTAGTATACATATATATGTATCGATAATATTATCGAATCAAATGAAAACACAGGTACAAAGAATTAATAAAAATCCCCTTCATTGATTCAACGCCATCTAGCATCAAGACAATGAACCACTACAATACGTTTTTTTAAATACTTTTTTACTTATATTTTCTACAAAAAGATGTCACCGAAGTCCATGGATAGGCCACGCCATATTTTAAAGGATACTAAATTACAAGAATTCTTACAAACACACAAAGAATCATGCCCCTTGGTTTAAAACCCATACCACCAACCTATCTTTAAAACGGCGACAAATTGAACTAAAATGTTCAATTGTCATTGTCATGCTTCAAGTGCTCTATGTATTTTTCTTATTTCTTTAAAATTCCGTGAGCTATTAACAGTGATGGCCGAATATTATTCTAAAGGTTACTGAAGCGACGGTGATGACACCTTTCATTTCAGAGTTAAAGTGACAAAATATGCTCTTTTAAACGTAGGGTATGTTTAATAGAGTATATTTTATAACACAATTTTGCAGAAAAGATTCGTCTTAACTACATAGTATAAAACAAAGTCGCTTTCTCTGTCCCTATGTATGCTTAAATCTTTAAAACTACGCAATGGATTTTCATGGGGTTTTTTTTAATAGATAGAGTGATTCAGGAGGATGGTTTATGTATAATAACATCAATTACTACTCCAAATTATCGCGTGCAAAGCCGCGGGCAATAGCTAGTATATATAACTATCTAATCTAATAGTCAGAAACTACTAATAATATCAATAATCGTGCGCTCGTATATTGATAAATTGAATAAAATAGTATTTGGAATTGTTTATAGAAAAAACAGGCCAAGTTCGAGTCGGTCTCCCGTACAAAGAGTTCCGTACCATTATTTATAAAAAACTACAAAAACAATTTTATTTTAGGGTATCTCTGGATAAATATTTAATCTGGTTAAGTTTTTCGTCTGATAACTGATAACGGCAACATAAATACATCAGGCTCATAAGATACAGCTTAGACCCCAAGTCTGCTTATGAAAAATACATCTTGCGTCTCAATCAGTTCGTGTCAACTAGCTGCGCACCGCGGTTTCACCCGTGTAATTTCGTATCCCGTAAGAATATCGGGATAAAAAAAAATATTTGCGTGAAAGAGCAACAAACACACACAAATCAAACATCATAATATTAGTAAGTAATTATTAGTTAGTATATTATTGCAATGTTTCCTTAGAATCCATTAAACGTGAAAGTGTTCTTTTTTTTTATAGTGGGGAAATCTTGCATAGATACCCACGGCCCCCGGGGATGGAGCCGTGGGTTATGTCGGATTCTTACCGACCAAAACCCCACTGTGTTCCGTCTAGCCACTTGAGTGAAGGGGCCACGGGAGCTGGTTAAAATACGTCCGCGACCAACGTGAAGAAAGTGTATCAAATATCCATTCACTTATACTAACAAACTTTCGCATAATATTAGTAGAATAGGATGGTGTTCCATTGAAGCAATTACAACCAAATTGACATGGAAAGTTTATATCCTACTACATTTTTAATTATTTCAAATTCACACAACTCACATTTGCATGCGTCATGTCTATGCTAGTAAATACACCCAAAAGATGTTACACCACGGTTAAAAGATACTGATGTCACTCTCTAGCTTCCTATATAACTATACACAAAAATTTCATATCCTACCATGGCTCATTCGCGACGTGATAGAAAGGCAAACAAACAAACACATTTTTGCCTATATTATATTATGTACACGTGTAGTCTAAGAAAATTGTCGTGGGCATGAGGTGTTTTACATCGTATATTAAATTATACTTCAGATATTAGTGGAAAAGACTTTTTTTTATAGTGGGGAAATCTTACATAGATACCCACGGCCCCCGGGGAAAAGGTTATGTCGGATTCCTACCGACTAAAACCCCACTGTGTTCCGTCGAGCCACATAAGTGAAGGGGCCACGGGTGCTTGTTAGAATTTGTCCGCGACCGATTCTCAGTATCCTGCTTTGATTATCAAACACTATGAAGTGGTTATTTGCTTGTAGTTTATTTCTAGGAGTGGGTGTTTTATTAAAGTTCGTGTTTCGTTGATATACAAAGCGGATAATGTCGTATTTTATATGGTTAAGTAAAATCGAACCACGGATTATTGTATTAGCTAGACAGATTTATGAATTATCAGAAATCTGTCCGTTTAAAGTGAGTTCAAATAGTTGGTTACATATAAACATACAGATGAAGATAATAAATGCGTCATTAACACATTAACACAAAAGAGCCATTTCGTTTTTCGCGTATATAAAGAAATATCAAAAGAGGTGTTCTTAAGGTGTTTTTTATTGGAACGCCCCTCATTCCTATTATGTTTTTATAATTAGTTTAATACTTAATCGAGGGTAATATTTATCTGGAATATGCGTCAAGTGCGAGTCGGACTCGCGACATTAAGGGCTCCGTTGCTTATGAGCAACCCCATCCAATTTATGACTATATCAACTGTTGCTTAGCCTGGACTTTTTATCTGTTGTTATATCAGCAAATTTAAATTTACATAGTTCTCTACCTAAACGATTCTCTTTGACCTTTTAATTGAAATTTAGGGCCTTTATTACATATATTAAAAACTAATAACGATATCAAAGCGCTAATTTTGTATACATTTAAAAATCCCTACTTCTATACTAATAATATAAATGGCAATGCCAGTCAGGTAATTGCCCGACTCGTGCAGGCAAGAGAGCGAGATGTAAATTGTATTACTGTAAGAGTGAAAGAGAGAGGCTTATAAGAAGTTGGGATGAGCGCGTTCAAACAAACAAATTCTTCAGCTTATAATGTGCTATAGACATACGAATTTATCTGTAAGTAATCGTACCTTACTACGTAGAATTTAAAACTATATATACCCTATATATACCCGAAAGATTGTTTGTTTGGATGTTTGTCCGTCAATCACGTTGAAACTACGTAACGGATAATGATTACATTTGGCGTACATACAGGGAATGAGCTGAATTGGGCGATAGGATACTTTTATCCCGATTCAATGCTCCCTTGGGTTAAAACTGGAATCTTGATATCCGGGCGGAGCCGGGACGAGCGTCTACTATTATTATCAATCAAAAGGGGGTGTTTAATATTAGTTAGATCATAATAAGCATGTACTGAAATTCTAGAAAACTGACTAATTGATTTAGTTAGTTCATAACAAATTACAGCTAGTCACAAAGACAAATAGTTTCTACAAGTGAGGGTAGTTAGGGTACCACACCGGGGCATAATTCGGACGAATGCCACGTTTGTAAATTTGTAAGTTTTGACAAGTTATGACAAGCGTCATCTAATCTTAACTGCCAATTGTTTATTCAACAGATTATTAAAAAAAGGTGCGTGTGCGATTCACACACGATAGAAGTGAAACTTCACAAATCGACAAAAGAATGAGATGAATATACATAAGATATAAAATAGTATGTATCTTTCTGTCTCATTTTTTGCCGGTCATTCTACACATTTTTGTATTTGTGTCTCTTACCTGTCGTTTTTTCCGTTGCATCAGGTTTGAAATCACAACGATTCTAAAGAAGTTTCACTTCAACAATTGATATCTGACTATATACTATTTAATTTATTTAAGTCTTCTTGTTGGGTACTCCCCTTTAATCTTTATTGTTATTTAATATACATTTTATAATTCATGGCTTAAATTTTATCAAACTGTATTCAATAAAAAATTTCAAGTGCCTATTAAGATAATGAAATAAACAGAAACCAGTAGCAAGTCCATTCCTTCGTTTCACTCGTCAGTCCTTTCCAAAGATTCGCATTCGCAGAGGCACTACCTCGGCTCTATTCATGGCGGTGATCGCTTACCATCAGGCGAACCACCAGCTCAGTTGCCCGCTATGACATAAGAAGTACCTTTTAAGTTCTATTGTAACGTTCTAAAAATGATCATCTCATTTGACATCCATATTATAAAACAGACCACTTTTTTTAAATTTCGGGCGCCATTTTGTTTAGCCTATGTCACAACTACTTATGATTAAAACGTCACCACATATGTCAAAACCTGTATATCGGTATACATACATACGCAAGGCACAACACATTCTCGGGTAATAAAAGGTAATAAAAGATTGTTTTACAACACAATAAACAAACTCGCGAGATTGTAATCTGTCGACAAATTGTAATCCATAAGATTTGCTTGTAATTTAACGTATAATTTTTTCGTTAAACGTTCGCGAACATGACGCAGTTATGTATTGTCGAGAAGTCACTTTTTCCAAGTACGTTAGATGTAGATTTCGAGTCGGCTTAGCTGGTTCCCTGTTTCTGTATAGTTTTTAAATAAACCCAACAATGTGACGATTTCACATCTATAGCTTATATTGTCCAGCTGTCTACGTACCAAATTTCATTGTAATCGCTTCAGTAGTTTTTGCGTCAACGAGTAACAAACGCACACACATCCTTACAAACTTTCGCATTTATAATATTAGTGAGAGATTATAGTAGAATAGGATAGGAAGTAGGATAATCTACCGATAAATAATGATTCATATTGTAAACAATATATTACAGATCACAATTTTTCAATAGATTACCATATCAGGGGATAAATTCTAACAAGATCATAATGTTTAACATTTTACGGTGACAATATATATTACGTAACTATAAACTATTAACGTATAATTACATAAATTTTCTTAGAATCTACACCAGCTAAACTAATAACATAGAAGAAGTTTGTTTGAACGTGTTAATATCAAGCAATACTGGAACTGAACTAGATTTTAGGAATTCTTTCGCCGAAGGATATGCACTCCTGAGTGTTATAGGCTATATTCAGTAGACTATAATAATATACAAAGTCTGTACCTTTGTAATTACCACGGGTGACGTAAGGGCGGAGCGCTAGTATGTAATACGTGTGTAAAACATGTATGTTTCATCGTAAGCGCAAAACATAGTCGTCATTTAATTATAATATTCTGATAACAGCCGATAATCAATAGAACAACGAAAATTAATGTCGGTACATGTTATTTATCAATCGATAACGAATCTCAATTCTTAGAACTGATAATAATCTGCTCATAACAAACAAAATTATAATATGTGAATATTTCGATGGGAAAACGTTTCATATACTCTGATATATTTTTGTAGGCACTCGAAGTGTCCCTTAAGCAAATAAAATCGAAAGAGTAGAAGAAATTAAAAAAGAGGCAAATGCGGAGTACTCCACCTTATCACAAATACTATCCAAATATTAGAATATATCCAATGTAATTTTTATTTCTATTGTTCTCAAAATGTATTAGTTGTAAGCTTTTTTTGTTGTATTTGTGATTAAATGTATTTTCTTTCATTCTTTCTTTTCTTTCAAATTTGCTTAGGCGGGTTTACGGGTGGCCGAGAGGCTAGACGATGCCCAAAATAAGACAAAATGGTGCGGGCTCGAATCCCGACTCATGAACAATATTCTTTATTGTTTTAAATATCTCATGTAATAAGCATAGGTTCATGTTTTTGAAAGTGAAGTCCCGTGTCCCCTAGTGGGGTATGGGGCAGATGATATACATCTGTTTCACTGATCGATTTTCTTTACGGACAAGTAGGTGATCAACCTTCTGTGTCCTGCCAGACCGAGACATTTTTTCTGTGCGTCCCACCGGGAATTGAACCCAGAACCCCTCGGTTCTACGCTCACGCGTTAACCACTGTACCAAGAAGGCGGTCAATATTTTTGAGGGGTTGTATATTTAACAATCGGAAAGATTCAAACAAACTTATTTTATTTAATTAATAGCATGATTATTAACCATAGATTCAGTAGACTATAATAATACACAATGTACCTACTGCCTACATTATTGGAACAAAATGGCTGACATTAGTAACGTCATGTCAATTGAATGTTCTCTAGCAGAAACCACTTCACTTATCTAATTTCCACATATAAAGTTTGAAATATTTACATGTAGATACGAAATACACAAAATATTAATTAACTATATTCTATTAGGAATAACAATTTTTATAAGCTGTGACCTGCGGTTGAAACCGCGTTAGTCCGTATCCCGTAGGAATATCGGTATAAAAATTATATTTTTCACCAATAGATTAGAAATTATTATTATTCACCAATAGATGTCAGGAAAAAAAAACACGAATAAAACACGAATATGACATTTTCTAAAAAAAATTCCTAGCTAGATCGATTTATCGCCCCCGAAACGACCTATATACAAAATTTCATGAAAATTGTTGGAGCCGCTTCCGAGAATTCTATTATATATATATATATATATATATATATATATATATATATATATATATATATATATATATATATATATATATACAAGAATTGCTCGTTTAAAGGTAAGCGCCTGATGGTAAGCGATCACCACCGCCCATGAACATTCGCAGAGATAGGGTCGTAAATGCGTTGCGCGGGGTACCGTGTGCGTTGCTAAGGGAGATCCCGGGAACCCCTCATTACCTGCGCCGAAGTAGGCCACCGTGAGGTTTTAGCCAGTAAGAGTCTGTCATAACCTTTGGTACTACCCCCGAAGTAGCAAAGTATCCATGAAGGATTTCCTCACGTAAAAAAAAGGGTGGTAAATGCGTTGCTTTTAAGGTGTACGTATTGCTTGCAAAATTAAAAGCCAATGTCTAAGGTAAGAGGAAATATATCTTTGGACTTGAACATACCTATCTGTGTCTATTAAAAAAACTAATTTACAATCAAATAATGATTATATCATTGATAATAATAATGATAACAGCAGATTGTTGACGCTGATTTCAATGTAACATTTAATAACACTTGTAAAACGCCGGCCAAGATAAAAGATATCGAAAGTAAAGAAAAATGGCACTATTTCATGGTATTTGTTTATAATTAAACGTGACTTAATTAAATATGTGTTACGTCATACGTTATTTATTAGCTGTTTGAGACAAACAAATAAATAGAATTGTGTTTAAGATTTATTTAAACAGTATATTTGTTATTGTTAAAACCGGTTTTTGTTAGAACGCGTTTTCTCTAATTAGAACTATGTAGTTGTAACTTAATATCTTTGTTACAAGTAACAACTAGTCCTAGCTAAGCAAAACTTTTTCAACGTTTTCAACTTTTTTAACATTAAAACTAGAATTATATATATATATCTGAAGCACAGATAATATATTACTTTGTTTTTAACCTTAGCTTTTATTTCAGTATCATATATCTCAGCTTCTAAATTTTTGTAACCTATCAAAGTTGTGAGGATTGAATAAAAATGATTCTAATATTATTATTATTTTAGTCTATAATCGTTGCCGTTTGAGTGGGAAATGCCCAATATGCAATGCAAAAGCACATATAATCATATGTACCTAATTACGACATAAAAAAATAATAGAAAGAGTTATCCGTTTGTTCTGGTGTTGTATTGGTTTGAACAGAGAAGTCAATTAGCAGAGCTGTGTTTCTTGTTGTATTTTATTCGAAGTAAAGTTAAGATTTCCCTACTTCTCTTTTTGCTCCATTATAAACGTTCCCCGACAGACCTTGTCCTGCCTTTGCGTGAAATGTGATACACGTGAAATTTTAGTTTTTCTATAAATTATTTTCAGAACAAATCTTCTTTCTACTATATAAAAATAAGTCGGGTTTTCTTTCCTGACGCTATAACTCCAGAACGCACGAACCGATTTCCACGGTTTTGCATTCGTTGGAAAGATCTCGGGCTCCGTGAGGTTTATAGCAGAGAAAATTCTGTAAAAATTTCAACAGAAAAGCAAGAAAAACGAAGCCATCTGGTAGCGACACGGAGTTCGCCGGGTTTGCTAGTTTATGAATATTTTAATTTACTTTTAAAATATAAAATAAAATAGAGGTGTTGCAGTGTAATATTACCCTAAAATTTCAAACTAATGTCGAAAAATTGTGATATATATACACACTGCTCATAATTTGACGCATTATTTTTCCATAGATTGTAATCTATCGATGTAAAACCATTAAATTATGAAATTGACATTCGATACGATGGGTTAGATAAGATTTATTTAAAGATTACCACACACAGCCACACACAGAAATAGGAGCTCCATGGACTCGTAACTTGCGCCTGACGGACGTTTGGGAAAACTCAATTCTCGGTAATACATAACTGCGATGTATTCGTGTTAAAGTCTATCTAAAAATAATTCGTTAAATTGCGAATGTTTCAATATAATTTTTATTGCAATCTTGCGAGCTAGTCTATGATCGAACGGTTTTTATAATCTTACAGTGACATGTACGCAAAAATATCAAGATTCTAGGCTAATAAGGAATCGACTGATTATACAATTAGCTGCGACATCCTACTAATATTATAAATGCGAACGTTTGTAAGGATGTGTGTGTGTTTGATGCTCTTTCACGCAAAAACTACTGAACCGATTGTAATGAAGTTTGGTACGTAGACAGGTGGAAAATTGGAATAACATATAGGCAACTTTTTCTCCCGATATTCCTACGGGATTCGGACTTACGCGGCTGAAACCGCGGGGCGCAGCTAGTATAAGAATAAATGCTTGAAAGCAAGTGTTCGCAAATTTCAAATAGTTTGATACTAAGATTGTATTTAATGGAAAATATTAAAATAGAGAAAGAAAATAATATTCCATAATATAAGCAAGCTTACAGAGTTTCAGATTTATCATCTACACTAAGAGGAAACATTTGTATTTCTATATGTTTGTAACGTTGTCACACAAAAACTACTGGTCCGATTTCAAAAATTCTTTCACTATTAAAAAGCTGTAACTTCACTGAGCGACATAGGCTATATAAGTACCACGGGCGAAGCCAGGTCGTACAACTCGGCAAATAGACAGATTGTATTAAAAAAAAACGATAAATTTTCCCGTTTCTATCTACATCTATTACACATTGAGTGTATATGCTAATAAGAATTATATCTATTTGATAATACATAGCATAATCCTTAATAATTAGTTTTTCCATTAATGCTAATCGTCAATGCGAGATTAAGAGATTTTCGGTCATGAAAATGTAATTATATATATTTCTATTTATATCTCTTTCATTGTTATATGCTTATAACATACTATCTGTGTCCCGTGGTTTCACCCGTGTAAGTCCGTATCCCGTAGGAATATCGGGATAAAAAGTTGCCTATATGTTATTCCAGTTGTCTAGCTATCTACGTACTAAATTTCATTGCAATCGGTTCAGTAGATTTTGCGTGAAAGAGCAACAAACGCACACACATCCTTACAAACTTTCTCATTTATAATGTTAGTAGGATAGGAATCCTATGATAGGATAGTAGGATGTTATTTAAGTTTATTTGAGTTTGTTTATGTACTTCAAACCTACCTGCTTCTGTATATATCTATACTAACACTAGCTGCAACCGGCAAACACTGTTCTGCCTTACTCTTATCATTTAGGGGTATGAAAAATAGATGTTGGCCGATTCTCATAGATACCGGGATACGCACAAAATTTCATCAAAATCGGTCAAGCCGTTTCGGAGGAGTATGGCAACAAAAACTGTGACACGAGAATTTTACATATTAGATTACAAAGCTGTAGAGTTTCTTTGTTTGTTTGAACGCACTAATCTCAGGAACTACTTGTCCGATTTGAAAAATTATTTCAGTGTTAGATAGCTCATTTATTGAGGGAGGCTATAGGCTATATATGTACCACGTGCGTTGCCGGGGCGGACTGCTTATTATTTAAACATTGTGGATTGCCTGGAAGACATCACTCTAAAGTGATAAGGTCGCTCATTGTGCTGGTTTAGTGCTAATTAATTTAGAACAATTTAGAATACGAAATTGTATTGTTTACTAGTATTTCTTTCTCGTCGCAACGGAGGGATTTTATAATATGATTTTTGTGTCTGGAGATAGTTAGGCGACTAGAGAGTGACACAAGCTAATCTTTACCGCGGTTAAACACCTCAATACGGGAATTAGAGTTAGCTACGCGGGCAAAACCGCGGGCGGAAAGCTAGTCATCAAATTAAACCAAATGTAACTGTAATAATTGATTGCTTCATTAATTTATCAGTTTCTTTTTTACATCTTGTGAAAAAAAACAAACACTTTCTGGAGTTGGGCTTTGTAGAAATTTTTATATGGGTTTTAATTGTTTGAATCCTACTCATGTTATAAATGCGAGTTTGTAGGGATGTGTGTGTGTTTGTTACTCTTTCACGCAAAAACTATTAAACCGATTGCAATGAAATTTGGTACGTAGATAGCTGGACAACTGGAATAAGATATAGGCAATTTTTCATTCCTATATTCCTACAGTATACGGACTTACGCGGGTGAAACCGCGGGACGCAGCTACTTTATTATAAATTATCTCTTATCACAGCGGCATAATACAATAACATTTTTCCCGCTATTTACATGGATTCATATAATTTTCAGTTATCAAATAATTTTATCAATGCAGCTTACATACTTATTAACTGATTTCATATTTAAATATGCTCATAAAATCTTTCGTATCTACAAATTGCAAGAATTACACATAATTAGATTCTTACGATATAGTCCAAGTCTACGCAATAAGTTTTTAAACACTCTTTTATTAGTATTTTTTGTGTTTGATTTTACGCGAGTATTATACATTTAGAAATTAAAAACTTTTTAACGAATTTTAAATGCAATTTATTCATTATATTAGTAACCCGACGTTTCGAACAGT
The DNA here is from genome assembly GCF_012273895.1 of Zerene cesonia. NCBI lineage: Eukaryota > Metazoa > Arthropoda > Insecta > Lepidoptera > Pieridae > Zerene > Zerene cesonia. The sequence continues at coordinate 4,099,206 of NC_052125.1, read as the reverse complement.
TTACAGCGAGCGTGGTCACGGGGAGACTGACAGTCTCCCAGTCAGGATATAACGAATAAATCGTGTTTAAAATCCGTTAAAAAGTTTTTAATTTCTAAACGCTTTTATTAGTTTCATCTGTATGTTTGTATGTCATCGACTCCTTTAGACTTGATTTTGATTTTAAAGCAAACAGATTTAATTCAAACTTTGTACGCTTATCAAAATCTGGGACGATACAATGATTTCATGAGTTTTTGATTAGTATCACCAGGATTTAATAATTTCCTTATGTATACGCTATATAAAAGTAAGTGAATTTAGTTCGAAGTATAAAGCGTTTTTTATTTATTTTCAACTATTTGTCATCTACATAAATATTTTTGATAAATTCTTTATCATTAAAAATCTGCAACTTCACTGAGTTTTATAGGCTATATACACGGGCGAAGCCGGAGCGAACAGCTGGATATTTATAAAGTTCCATGGATCCGGAGATTTTCCGCTTCAACGTGACAAACTCACAAATTCAATAACTTCACTCCTTCATAATATTAGTTTTAGTATAAATAACAGATAATGTAATAGGTACTGTACTAGTAAGTCTGCAAAATTTCATATTTCCGCCTTGGCGATATCTGAATATAAGCAATTTTGAACTGTAATAACATTCAACGCTTTGCATTACCAATAATTCAAATAAATGACAAGGCTATAAGATAAAGGAAATCGTTGTTTGAATTATCTTTTACGTACACGAGATTAAAAAACCAATACTTATTGAAAACTACTCCTCAATTCGGGATATGGAACGTTTAAATTCGGACTTGTTTAATAGATGTTGTCCTACTAATATTCTAAATGAAAAGTTTGTAAGGATGTGTGTATTTGTTGCTCTTTCGCGCAAAAACTACAGAACCGATTGCAATGAAATTTGGTAAATAGACAGCTGGTCAACTTGAATAACATATAGGCAACTTTTCATCGCGATATTCCTACAGGATACGGACTTACGCAGGTGAAACCGCGGGGCACAGCTAGTACTGCATAAATCGTAGTTTACTTATTAGCTTTATTTAAAAAACCTCAATACAAAGCGATAGCAATCATTATTTTAACACGATTTTATTAGCTTCACCTACAGGTGAAGCTAATAAAATCGGTTACATGCAGACATGTATGTAACCGTCTCCTTTAGACTCGATTTTGACTTAAAACTGACAGATTTAATATAAACTTTTTATAGCGTTACGTGTTTTTTAGTTTTTTTATGCCGATATTCCTACGGGATACGGAATTGCGCGGTTGAAACCGCGAGGCGCAGATAGTAATACATAAAAACCTTCCTCTTGAATCACTCTATCTATTAAAACCCGACCAATTTCCGTTGTGTAGTTTCAAAAATCTATGCATGCATACATACACACGCGAAAAGCTACTTTGCTTTATACTATGTAGTGAAGAAGCTTATATAATCTTAACTTATATATTAATATATCTATTGATACTTTATACAGAGACTTTAACTATACTATTTAAGTATCTCGAATTTGAAGTTTTGTGGACGTTTCTGTTACTTTTGATGATTTATGTCAAACGGAAGTAGCTCTTGCGCGTTACTTGATTCGTTCATGAGTAAATATAAAAGTTTATAACGATTCAATCAAGAATTTTATGTGCTGTAAATAAAATCTTAAGATTAACGAAATTTTTCCTTTGTTTAGTTCCTAAAATATTCAATAGTATCTGGGCCGCGCGGTTACACCCGCGTAAGTCCGTATCCCGTAGGATATCGGGATAAAAAGTTGCCTATATGTTATTCCAGTTGTCCAGCTGTCTACGTACCAAATTTCATTGCAATCGGTTCAGCAGTTTTTGCGTGAAGGATAAGCAAACATACACATACACACTCACAAAATTTCGCATTTATTATATTAGTAGGATCGTTTAGTGTTTATTGTGTAGGTATGTGTTCACAAAATATTTGGCTAGTCGTTATGAGTTTCAGTTTAATACCTCATCACCTGAAAGCATATTTCATGAGAAAAGGGTTTCAGTAATTGGAAGCTTATTTGGAATCAGTTACTTTCGAATTACTATTATTATTGCTCGAAGGGACTAACAAAAAAAACTTAATATCATAGAAAGTATTCGTTCAATGAAACACGCCTCATCTAATCTTCTATTATATAAAAATAAGTCGGGTTTGCCTTCCTGACGCTATAACTCCAGAACGCACGAATCGATTTCGACGGTTTTGCATTCGTTGGAAAGGTCTCGGCCTCCGTGAGGTTTGTAGCAAAGAAAATTCCGGAAAAAGTTCAGCAGAAAAGCGGGAAAAACGAAGCCGTCTGGTGGCGAAACGGAGTTCGCCGGGTTTGATAGTCTACACTAATATTATAAAGAGGAATAATTTGTTTGTTTGTAATGGATAAACTCAATAACGACTGGACCGATTTTAAAAATTAAACAGCTAATCTTATATATAATGAATCCCTATTTCCCTTGGTCACGCTATCACGCGTGAACGGCTGGACCGATTTCAAACATTCTTTCACCATTAGAAAGCTGCAATTCCACTGAGTGACATAGGCTGTATATGTGCCACGAGTGAAACCGGGGCGAACAGCTAGTTTAATTATAATTAAGCACTAAGCGTAACTTCAAATATAAGAACTGGCTATGTGGTGTATCTTTATTTGTGCAGTTACTACTAATATAAAGTTAAAAAGTTTATCTGTTTAATTTTTAGTTTTATAGCATTGATATGCTTTATAAATGAGAAATTTTGAAAGAATAGAAAAAATTTGATCACGAGGCAGGATTCGAACCTGCGTATCTTGCCTAACCGTAGCAACGCCTAGCCTCTCGGCCACCCGTGATCCTGCCACAATAATCAAAGTAAGTTTATCTGTTTTAGCTCGCTAATCGCAGGAACTGCTGGACAGACATCAAAAATTATTTCACCGTTTGACATGTACATAAACAATACGAAATTAATGCGAATAATTTTAATTCAGTATTGTTAGTAGAAGTCGAGGATAATATTAATAACTTGAACCATGTTTGTACCAAGAAAATCTAAGATTACTTACCAAAATAACTTATATTATCACAAGAACACTCGTAGGATAGAATGGTATATTAATATTGTTACAAACAATAAATAAAACACTCCGTTGTTCTAATATTAATTTTCACCAACAGTATATTTAAGCTGTGGCTTCGATTAGAAGAAAATGGCGGTTTGGATATTGTAAAAGAAGTATTTCAAATTTGCCGCGCTTTGCTATCTGAAATCGATTTTACGGATACACTAAAGAGGTTTAATTAGCTCAAAATTAGTATAAACCTAGTATTTTTCTTGCGTTTGATTTTACGCGAGTATTATACATTTAGAAATTAAAAACTTTTTAACGGACTTTAAACGCGATTTATTAATTATATTATTAACCCGACGTTTCGAACACTTTACAGCGAGCGTGGTCACGGGGAGACTATAGTATAAGCCTATCGTTCTTTTGAATTTACATGAAATTTAGACGAATATTATGGGATTGTCATTAGAAATCTGTGTGTATGTAAAATTTTGCTGTCACAATGTTAGTTGCAATACTCAGAAACGGCTGGAACGATTCTTGTTAAAATTTCTGTGTATCTGGAATTTAAAGCGTGAATAGCCCCGGGCAAAAGCTAGTATAAATATATAAATAAACTTATTTTCTTCACGTTCGCCTTGTCTCGAACCTTCGACTTTTCGTTTAAAGCCCGAGATTCTCGGCTCAAAGTCACCACTGCTATTCCCCATCATTCATCATGAGCATATCATCATTTACATCCTAGTAATATTATAAATGCGAAAGTTTGTAAGGATGTGTGTTTGTCTGTTGCTCTTTCACGCAAAAACTACTAAAACGGTTGCAATGAAATTTGGTACGTAGATAGCTGGATAACTGGAATAACATATACATAGGCGACTTTTTTATTCCGATATTCCTACGGGATACGGACTTACGCGGTTTCAACCGCGGAGCGCAGCTAGTGTATAATATAAAGCTGAATTGTTTGTTTGTTTGAAATAAAAATTAGTAATGTAATAACCTTAAAATATAATACTAATATTGCTTTTGCCCGCGACTTCGCACATGTTAAATTCTGACTAATTAAATAGAAGTTATTATACCTGCCTCTTGAATCACTCTATCTATTAAAAAAAAACATCAAAAATCAGTTTTAGTTTTAAATATCTAAGTATACATACATACATTTTCATACAATCCTTACTAATATTATAAACAAAAACGCAGTGTATTCGCTTGTCTTCCTTTCACGCCGCAACGGAGCGACTATATAATATGATTTTTGTGTCTGAAGATAGTTAGAAAGCCAGAGAGCGACAAAAACATCTCTTGCTCATGGACATTTCCTTAATACGAAGCGAAGCGAAGCGAAACGGGCGGAGAGATAGTTTTGTAACTGTATTCCATAGGTCGTAAACTATTTTTAGAACCCCTAAGTGAAAAAAATCTCTGGGTGAATTCAACTAGCTGTTGCCCGCAGCTTTGCCCGCGTCGAAATTAAGAATTTATCAAAATCGTTTTTTAGCGGACGCATGCACGAAGTGACTATCTGCATGCAAAAATCATCCTGATTGGTCCAGTAGTTTAATGTGTGCGTTGATGGATCAATCAGTGACATTTGAAGAAGATATTGTATTATCCGCCTGATAAAAAACCTTCAACTCCAAACTTCTAAATAAGTGTATATACAAAACTTAATTTTTCAAGTATTTAAACATTTTCTTTTTTCGTATTAACTACATAAAAAATGCATTATCAGCTTTCCTCAAGACGCAAATTTGGGTGAAACTAAAGACTCAACTCAATATTCTCAAACTAATAGTTTTAAATTTCAACCAAACATTTCAGTTGTTTTGCTGTGAAAAAGAGAGAGTTATAGACGCATGTATACTATAAGTAGGGATTGCTATAACTAAATTAGTGTTTAAATTATATTGATATGTGTCTTCTCTGTTTATAAGCGCGTCCGCTTTCCCACATTTCAAAACTTAGCACTTTTTGCCATTTATGAAGTTTAATCTTATTGCCATTTATGAAGAAAACATTAGAACATAAACCGTGAAAAAAAATCAAAAATTATTCAAAAATAGAAAGGACTCACCGAATCAATCACATAATTTACACGAAACACTTGTCACTATTTAGTCCGTTTAATTAATAATCAGTGTCCAACAAAAACGTTGATAATTATACTTTGATACATCTACGATAATGATAAGGACATATTATGTTATATGTGCGATTAAATAATTACATTTCGTTTCGTGTGTCATACCTAGCGACCTTTCTTGTGGCAAAACCTTGTGAAATCGTTTTTTTTTTTTCAGGCGAACTAATTTTCCGATGTTAATTTTGACAGCTGATTTAAGTTTTTTTTTTATAACATGCCAGTTGCAAGTTTTTCAATGTTATAATTTAATTTGGACAGTGGAAAACATTGACTACTAGAGATAAAATTGTTTCTTATAATGCAGTAACCATCTAGTTATCTGGTATATGTTGCACTTTACTAAAAAAGCAGAAAAAGTTATGATAATTTTTAGGATTTACGGTAATTGGATGGATAATGTATTGAAAACATAGTACCCATTAGATACGATAGAAAAACACATTTATTTTAATGATTAAGCAAGTTTATATACAGCCAATCATTCTGATTTCTTTAAACATTATTCCTCAATCAACTCAGTAATTTATTAGTGATTTATTTTTTTATTACAAAAAAATATGTTTTTAGTAAATCGCATACTCTTATTTCTGAGCATAGTACGAACGCATGTGTGCGTGCGGCCCTGTGTACCGACAGAGCGGGCTGAGACCGTTAATTCGTTGATTGCAATTTGCATAAATGTGTGCGTGCTTCCCTGCATATCTATATCAATATCCTGCTTTACTAGTAGTTTCTATAGTATAAATGAAGACGCTTTCTCTTTCCCTATGTACCTTTGTATGCTTAAATCTTTAAAACTACGCAACGGATTATGATTGTTTTTTTAATAGATACAATGATTCAATAGGAAGGTTTATATGTGTGATAACATCCATTAAATAGCTCCACTATTTACACTGTTATTTTCGAGGTTTTTATTGTGATGTCGTTAATTATCAATTTTTTCCGCTTACATTGCAAACACAGGCTGAACTCTACGAGATTTATCTAAATAATGTACTAATTGTTTGTATACATTGAAAGGTCTACAGAAAACTCCGCGTCATATGTCTATCTTTTATGGATATTCCACAATTACATTTTTTGTCATTTACTTTTTACGACAAATAATGGCTAATTTACGAAGTGATTTCAACCAATACAGCATTAATTCTTATTCAATTAAATAACCTTAATATATTTTTGGTTTAATATAGATCTATATGGTCCTTTACAGCACCAGATTTAAATCAATATTTTCGAAGATATTACAGATTTAACATTGCGGGACGTAGCGCTTGCGGCGGTACTGGCCGGCCGGGGCGGCGGTATGTTGGTTTTTATATACAACGTTCAGTTTTTCTGTAGTGTATTTAGTATCAGCATTGAACCCGTACAAAGCGGGGGCGGGTCGCTAGTATATTATAAACGCGAAAGTTTGTAAATATGGATGTATGTATGGATGGATGGATGTTTGTTACTCTCACGCAAAAGCTATTGAATCTATTGCAAAGAAATTTGGTATCTAGATAGCTGTATAACTGGAATAACACATAGGCAACTTTTTATCCCGATATTCCTACGGGATACAGACTTACGCGAATGAAACCGCAGGGCGCAGCTAGTTTATTATATTTATATCGATACTAATTCTATCGTTAAAACTTATGTCCTGTCAAGCCTTGCTAACTATCTACTTCAATATCTGTGCTCTTTATTTCTTTAAAATCGATTCAATGAAGAAATCGTAACAGACAAACCAAGCTAACATTTATAAAACACTAGCTGCGCCCCGCAGTTTCACCCGCGTAAATCGGGATAAAAAGTTGCCTATATGTTATTCCAGTTGTCCAGCTGTCTACGTACCAAATTTTATTGCAATCGGTTCAGCAGTTTTTGCGTGAAAGAGCAACAAACACACACACATCCTTACAAACTTTCGCATTTATAATATTAGTAGGATTAGTTGGATTAGTAGGATTAGTAGGACTAGTTACCCGCGCTTCAGAATGTTGTATTTCGTGAATTACCACAATATGTTTATTTTAGCAAAAACTTATTTAGAAAACTCTATTTCATTTTATAGACCTACATATATCTCATTTTAACACATATTTAAATCCCATATATTAAAAGTCACTGCTAATAGGCTTTTATAACCTTTAAGTTGAACCTAATATCGGTAATGCCATTAAATTATATCAAAATCTGCATGGCTTTTACGGGATTAACGCACATTCAAACAGAAAGAACAGCAATCCATTGTTTTAGTGTCTATAAAGCATCCATATTGTATATATATATGTATAGCATTTTCTCTTTTAAAATATGTAAATTCTACTGGTCCGGTTACTGATTTATTTTTATTTTATGTGTGTGTGGTTTTATCTAGGGCAGGTTACTTTGTAGAAACATTTTTTATTTGAGTGTTTGTTAACGATTATCTCAGAAACATCTAATACGGGTTCGGTTAACACGAATGTATCGTGGTTGGTGGTAATCCTATCTTGCAATGACTTGAATTTTATAAACATGTCATAGATATGTTACTTTTGAGTTTAATCGAAACTATCTGTAACTTGAGAAATTTTGAAAGAATAGAAAAAATTTGAGCATAGCAGTTGCTACGGTTAGGCAAGATACGCAGGTTCGAATCCTGCCTCGTGATCAAATTTTTTCTATTCTTTCAAAATTTCTCATTTATAAAGCATTTCAATGCTATAAAACTAAAAATTAAATATCTGTAACTTTATTTTAAACTAGCAGTTCGCTCCGGCTTCGCCCGTGTTACATATATAGCCAAGTCACTCAGCGAAGTTGCAGCTTTCAAATGGTGAAAGAATTTTTAAAATCGATGTAGTAGTTTTTGAGGTTATCCATTACAAACAAACAAAAATACAAATTCTTCCTCTTTATAATATTAGTGTAGAAGTAATTCATGTTAACTTTAAGAAAAGCCTCTGTAGCGTTAGCACTGTTTTTATCTAGTAATGAATAATTGTATAACAAGTTATTAGACAAGAAAAATAATTTCATTGGCCAGGCTTTTGGTCCTGGCCAATCCCTCACGATGTTTTTCCATCACAGTTTCGAGTAAAAGTGGTGTGGATAATGTGCAGATAAACTGTATATTTGTTAGACCCCAGAAGAACCGCCATACTGTTACAAAAGACCAAATATTTTGTGTCCACCAGCTCCGGCATTTCATATATTCTCGCATCCGTATTAATTTTCAGGTATCAAGGCTCACCTTGGTCTAAGGAAGGTCTAAACTTTAGATAATACATTATTTATAGATATTATAAATATTCATAATGGTTTAAAAATGCAATTACCGATTTTTCAAAATAATGATTCTCGAAATTCATTATCTGTCAATCTTTACACGGCATTTATTTTAGTTTGTTCGTTATCTGTTGATAATCGAAATTTGGCGGGTATTATGACAACAACGTCATAGCTTGTAATTATTTTTACATTGTTTTTAAACTACCTAATACGTGATCAAATAATCAAATTATAGATTATAGATGTTACAATTTAAACCCGTTTTCCGTTACAAGGCGTTTCCCCTGCGTTCTTCCTTAGAACTAGTTTTAACTATAGACCTTTGTAACAACTAGTTCTCAACATCTCACAATGCCGCGGCACCTTCGCTCTCCTCTCTAACCTGTTTTTGTACTCAAATACATAAAGACGATTTATAATAATATGATAAAACGAATTTAATTAAAAACATACAACTGAATAGTGTAAAGGACAGTTTTGTTTAGAAAATATAGAACATTCTAGTCGGTAACGCTTCTTTCGTATATAGAACTTTTTGTAAAGAAGGCAGTAGTTGCAACTAGTTCTAATTAGGGAGAACGCGTTCTAAGGAAAGGGTTTCAGGGTTGGTTTCAACGCTAACATAGACATTTAAAAGATGCTATATTCAGCTATACTAATATATCTTAATATCTTATATCTTTAAACGAGAAATTCTTGTATGTATATATATATATATATATATATATGTATATATATATTTGGAATCTCGGAATCGGCTCCAACGATTTTCATGAAATTTAGTATATAGGGGGTTTCGGGGGCGATAAATCGATCTAGCTAGGAATCTTTTTTAGAAAATGTCATATTCGTGTTTTATTCGTGTTTTATCGACTTAAACTTACTTTTTTAACAAATAGGAGGCGTTTGAGTAGTCCCAATTTATTATGACTCTTCCTGACATCTATCGGCGAATAATAATACTATAAATGCGAAAGTTTGTGAGGATGGATGCATATGTATGTGTGCGTCTGTTACTCATTCACGCAAAATCTACTGAACCGATTGCAATGAAATTTGCTTCGTAGATAGCTGGACAACTGAAATAACACATAGGCACTTTTTATACCGATATCCCTACGGGATACGGACTTACGCGGATTCAACCGCGGGTCACAGCTAGTATGTATGTATGTACCACGTGTGAAGCCGGGGCGGACTGCTAGTTATTGATATGATATATATGATATGATATATTCGAAATAAAAATAGACTGAGTTTTTGTTACTTCTGTTTTGATAAAAACAATAGCTAATTCTAGTATCAGAATAGAATTTATATATAAAATATATCCTACTTCCTACTAATATTATAAACGTAAAAGTTTGTAAGTATGGGTGTATGGTATGTATAGATGGATGGATGTATATGTTTGTCACAATTTCACGCGAAAACAGCTTATCGTATCTATATGCAATTTAGTACAGAGAAAGATTATAGTCTGAATCATCATAGGCTACTACTAGGTTTTTTACCCGGGTACCACGCGAGTCACGCCGCGGGCTACAGCTAATACGTTATATCGTAACGATAAAGAATGTTTTGGAACAGATAAAAATCGTTATAAGATTGATGTTCAAGTGCAAATTATTGCAGTAAAAATTAAAAATCCTATCTGTATAGATTTTGGAATAGTAGTGATATATTAGTGGAAGACCACTGTCATCTGTGACATGTATGTGGGAGTCAAGCACGCTTCGGCACGAATTGGGCCAGCTTGCACCGGGGAAGTACCACACCCCCACAGAAAACCGGCGTGAAATAATAGTTTTTTTTTATGTCACAGTCGGCGATGGAGCTGGTGGGACGACTGATGGTAAGCGCTACCACTGCCCATGAACATTTGGAGATATGTAATAATATGGAATATATTTTGTGAATTTATTACAGTTATAATAATATTTCGTACTCTTTTATCGAATTTGGTTGAACATAATTTGGAGTATACAGACAATGGCGGGACAATTTTTAAAGTGATTTTTATTATATGTATATTTTAATGCCATAATGCGAATCTCTATATTTTGATTATCTTATATATCTTGTGGAAATCTCTTTAAAGCCTGATTTTGTGTGAATGTGTCAATCTCAGAAACTACTGGACCGATTACAAAAATTATTTCATCGTTACATATTATGCACGTGATCTTGATTTATATAGGTGTATGTATGTACCGTCATAAGCAAGGACTGCATTCACGCTTGCGTTAAGTCGTTCAAGTTTCGAATACATCCAATGGATGGCGCCACGATGTACTAAGAACGCGGTTGAGTCGTCCTTTTTCAGAGTTATATATGTAAGGTCTGCATAAGGTCTGCAATCGACCTTACGCCTCTGCAAGTGAATTGTTGACTTTAAATTGGGAATGGTTTAAGAAAGGATTGGCGAGAGGAATAAAGGAAAGGACTGGGAAGGGGAAGGAAAAGGATATGGGCCTCCGGCTCCCTCACTCACCGAACGATACACAGGAAAATGCTATTTCACGCCGGTCGTCTGTGGGAGTGTAATAGTCCTTTCCTTTATTCCTCTCGTCAATCCTTTGCAATTTAAAGCCGGCTATCCATTTGTCTCTCCAAATGTTCATGGGAGGTGGTAGCGTACCATCAGGTGACCCACCGGTTCCATAGTCGACTATGATATACATATAAAAATAAATAAGAAGATCAATGGGTAATCGCAGACGTGTTAAACTAATTATAAAAGAATCAAAACTTTTTTAATTTCTTCATTGCATGTACCTCTGGCCATAAAATTTGATCTTAAAAGAATTTCTTAAAGTAAACGATGTTTTTACTAAAACCTCAAAATAAAATACCTAATGTTTTTTTTTCAAATAATGCCAAACCTTCAAATTGTCAGAACTAGACCAAACCTAAAGGGATCTCAAGGAAGGCACCAGCTTTCAAATAAAAAAAAACATCAAAATCGGTTCTTCCAATCGAAAGTGCGTAACAGAATAATAATTATAGTTTAAAAAAACTAAAAAAAACACGCTTTTATTGCAAATTGAACTAAAACGTAGAAAATCATTTTCGATGGCAAAGAGTTTAATGTAACTATAGTTGCAGATGAAACAATAAATCATAATGAATCACCTCAAAACAAAATCATAATAAAATTTAAGTTATTAACACAATGATTCAGTTCAGAGTAAAAAGCGTGGGGTGCTTAATATTTTTTAAATATTACGATCATCATTGGTAACTATCTATGAGATAAACATAAAATTCTGCCTAAATTTATAAAATTTTACTATGTTAATTGATGTCAATCAAAGTTTGTTTGTCTTTCTCCTACATATTAACAGAGTTGTATCTGAAGATAGAAAAGTGTCATAGATGGAGTATGACACAGGCGACTCTTTACCGTGATGTCACGCGCGGATGGAAAACTAGTAATAAATAAACAACGATAATTTTTTCAATCTTTATTTATGAAAACATGCCAACAACCTTACTTCTACTTGTTACATTTAGGCTGTCTAGTGACGTCATAGATTCTAGTGTTTATAATTTATACAGAGCAGAGACAACGTCTGACATGCAGCAAATTAAAATACAGATAAAATACACCATTTACACGAATCTATAATTAATTACAATATATCGTATTTGCTATAATTACATTGAGAAATCGTTACTGATTAAAATTGTCCTTATTTATTAAATTTCACATTAATTAATCACAAAATAATACGAATATTTTTTCTGGCAAAACGTAATACACTATATGTAGAAATTTAATATCAAATTACTACAAAAAAATCATTCTCTTTTTGTTAAAGTCCAATTCTAGAGTGAATAAACGAATTACACTTTTTACAACAGTTTTCAGAAGCAATACGCAATAAATATATTTATTTCAGACAATGGCGGTGCATTAAATTAGCAACTTACTCATTTAAAATAATTATTCCATTTTACAAATGCAGAAAAAAATGTAACCCGTATTGTGTCAAGTAAAGAAAAAAAAAATAGATGTCAATTCGCGCCAAACCTAAAAATTACAAAAACAATGGGCCAATTGTTAAAAAAAAAAAAAAAATCAAGAAGGAAATCTATATTTAAACATTTTACTTTGATAGTAAAACATAACTTGATACATTTAGTCTATACCAATAAATATGAATTATGAAATTGAAATTTATAGTGAAGTCGCCATAGCCGCATGGAACGCGTACCAACGTTCTTCGGCTATCAAAAAATTTATAGCTGCATATAAATAGTTCATATTTAGTTTTCTACTACATGCATAGTTTTCAACAATCGATTGAGAATCTTTCGCATGATCCACGGATCCTCAGACATATATAACTCTGAAAAAGGACGACTCAACCGCGTCCTTAGTACATCGTGGCGCCATCCATTGGATGTATTCGAAACTTGAACGACTTAACGCAAGCGTGAATGCAGTCCTTGCTTATCACGGTACATACATACACCTGTATAAATCAAGATCGCGTGCATAATATGTAACGATGAAATAATTTTTGTAATCGGTCCAGTAGTTTCTGAGATTGACACATTCACACAAACTCAGGCTTTAACGAGATTTCCACAAGATATATAAGATAATCAAAATATAGAGATTCGCATTATGGCATTAAAAATATACATATAATAAAAATCACTTTAAAAATTGTCCCGCCATTGTCTGTATACTCCAAATTATGTTCAACCAAATTCGATAAAAGAGTACGAAATATTATTATAACTGTAATAAATTCACAAAATATATTCGATTCTAGAGATCTATGAATGTTTCCACGTTCGACATTTTCTTTTGTTTTTTTTTTATATCCACAAAATAAACTCATTTCGTCCCATTTATTGCACGACAAAATAACAAATAAACATCGTAAAACTATAAATAGTATTGTGTTATTTAATTATAAAATATCATATTATAACAAAAATATAAAATAAAATCAAATTTGTACGAGTTTCTAACGAATATATAAGTCGACTATTTTACAGGTAACCAGGAAATATAAGGAATGTTAATTATATTAATTTATATTATCTAATTTAAAATTAAATTACATTAAAGCTTATATTTTAATTCCAGAGCATTGAAACAATAATTTTTGCAATCATTGATATACAAACGTACTAATATTAAACGCGAAAGTTTGTAAGTATGGATGGATGTATCTTTGTAACTCGTTTACGTGAAAACAGCTTAGCGTATCTGGAGGAAATTTGGTACAGTGATAGATTACAGTCTGGAGTAGCACATAGGCGTGCGTTACAGCTAGTTGAACATAATTTAACATAATTTTTTTCCGTTAATTATGATAAAATAACCTCGTTAGTAGGTTAGTTTATTAACTTTTCACAATTTATCGTTTAGTAAAGCCGAAATAAATATCACGATTTAAGGTGGATGGTAATTATTGCATTTACTGTCATAACAGTTCAAAATTTAATAATTTATCTTAATTTAATACATAATTGTGAAAAAGCAACCTAAAACACATATCAAAAAAGAAATTTTAATCACACTTTTAGTATGAAAAAATATACACTTCATAGAATATGTTTTGAATATTTAAATTAAGAACAAAAAAATAACAGATTAGACTTTTTCAAATAAAAATAACAATTATAAGTAAACTAGCTGCACCCGGCAAACGCTGTTCTGCCTTACTCTTATCATTTAGGGATATGAAAAATAGATGTTGGCCGATTCTCATACATACCGGATAAGCACAAAAAATTTCATCAAAATCGCTCAAGCCGTTTCGGAGGAGTATGGCAACGAAAACTGTGACACGAGAATTTTATATATTAAGATTACGCCGCGATATTTAAATAGAGAATAAAAACCGTCCCAAAATAAGGTTGTATATCAATGATTGTTATTTATTACATGTCTATGCTAAAAAAGCACACCCATTATACTACAATCACATATTTTCAATGGCAACATTTTTCAAGCAAATCAAATAGTAAAGGAGATGATTCAGAATTACGGTTCTGTTCCAAATACACTATAATATAAGTAATATAATATGTTTTTTGATTATTTATTTATTCATTCTAATAAATTAAATACTAGTTCAATAACGATGCGAATTTGGCTGTTTAATGTTCATATTAAAAGAGGGATAATATTCGACTTGGATTAATTTAATGATATTTTATTTTACACATAATTGGAATATATTTCACTATTAAAAGGAACATGAATGTATGAATTCGTAGTAATGAAAATTACTCTATATTTTTTATCATTTTTAATTGACATTTACATATTCCGCACACATCTATATACATTATCTTTTCTAAAAAGTTTTCCCTCTTTTTCAATCTTTTACAATCTCATTCAGTTCATTTTTTGTTTGTTTTTTTTTAATCATCTCCTTTACAAAAGCTGTATATTATTTAATAAGTCACATCGATTGGCAAAATATTATGTTTAAGCAATACTGACATCACACCCTTCTCTCCTAACGGTTACAATTTAAATTATAAAGTTTTTAACACTTTTGAGATATAGTTTCCTATATGGCATTTTATACTGCAGATAAATTAAACAACACATAATCAGAAGATTGTTATGAATAAATTTAATAAACAAATTATCAAATGAATTGATAGTACCATTTTGTAACTAAAAATATGGCCGTTTTAGAGATATATAAATTATATTAAACATAATGTAAAATTATGTATAAATAATGCTGGTGAAACGCGAAATACACAAAAATATATTTCCCAAAACAAAAAAATTAATACATTTAAATAATACTTTCAACTTACAAATTATTCAAATTAATAAATGAAAATACAACTTTAATATCTGGAGACTCGTTTAAAAATAATAATTAATAAAATATGGCAACACTGAGACTCCACGAAAAATGCTTGAAACATGGAATAGAACATTTTCAAACGTTGTAAACAAATTTTAAATAAGCAGGAATTAACTATAGACCATAATATAAACAATAATATTTGTACATTTTAGATTTAGCTTTGGTGGGTTGATATGATATATTTTTAATACATAAGAAGGATCGACTAAAGATAACACAAATTAATAAAAAAAGTGAAATAGTACACAAATTATCGATTATAAAATTTTGATCATGACAAATCATGATAATAAAACCGTTATTATATATTCTTTAGCATCGCGACAAGCATTCCACAAACATATCAAAATTTAAACGAACAGAATTGGAAAGAAAAACGAGCAACCGTTCCAAATTCAAATCCAGCGTTCCGCAACAAAACGATGACATTGACGTTTGACAGATGACAGTTGACATATACAAAGTTGCTAGTAACAAATCTAGGCTTTCTTGTTGGGCGTTCGACTTCGCGATTTCTTAGCCCTGGATTGTTTATGCTAGTATCTGTAATAGTTGGGTTTGAACGGGCCGACCTTGTTGAGACCTAGGTACTTAGCCTGCTCGTCGGTCAGTTCGGTGAGGTGTGCGTCGAATGTCGGCAAGTGGAGGCTGGCTACGTATTCGTCCATTTTCTTCGGCAAGAGGTAGACGTCCGCCTATAAAAGAGTTCTTTTTTTTTTTAATAAAAATCTTCGCATCACTTTTTAACCCTGAACAATTTTTCATCAAATCATTAGTAAATTCATTTTAATTCATTCACTCATTCACTCATTAATTAATTCTTTAGTTCATCGATTTACTTATTAATTCATTCATTCATTCAATCACTCACTAATTAATGAATTAACTCATGAGTGAACGAACGAGTGAACGATAGAACGAATGAACGGAACGCACCTTGTACCGGTGCTGCGGCGCGTTGTACAGCTCGATGAGGGCGAGGGCCTGCGTGGCCGCCGTCACGGAGACCACGAACGAGGGCAGCGAGGAGCAGCACAGGTTCGCGAGCCGGCCCTCCGCCAGCAGCACGATGCGCTTGTCGTTCGGCCAGATTATGTGATCGACCTGCGAGAACAGCTGATTGAGCCGATTATTTGACGGCTGATATTTTTCATTCAATTCGCTTGCTCTGTTCGTTCGCTGCGCGAGGGAACCGATCGAATTGATGGTTAATATACGCACAGGTATAGAGCTACATGAATGTGCATATCTGTTTGTGCGTTGAACGCTAAAATAATCTGAGAAAGAAATTGACCGATTGCAATATATAACGGTTAAATGAGATTGTTTGAAGGCGCTAATCTAAGGAGATATGGCGCGATTTCGAAAATTCTTTCACCGTTGGTTACGTGCGTGATGAATGTTACAGGTTATTATATATGCGGTACGAGCGAAAGTGGGACACTATTAATCAATTATTTATTAAATAAGCCAATTATTATAGTTGAGGTAAAGAAAAACCTTTCCTGTTTTATAAAGTGCAGTGACCTGAGAGCACTTTTCACTTCTTTATTTAAATTTATTCCGCGTAGTTACGCTTTATGTTATTGTGAGCTGTGTTTCTGTGCTGTATTGTATTGCTGCCCCCATTTTTAGTGACCTGTGTTGCTGTGCCCCTACCTGACTGCGCACCCTCTCCCACAGCAGGTCGGGCGTCCGGAGCGCGTGCACGTCGATCTCCGTGTTGCTGTGCCCCATGTTGCACACGACACACCCATTCTTCATGCGCTCCATGTGCTCGCGCGTGACCACGCCCTTGTTGCCGGTCGCCGTTATCACTATGTCCACTTGCCGGATGACCTGATGAGGGGAACGCTTGTATTTAATCATAATAATAATTCATTTTCCTTCACAACTCATTAAACTACTTGGTATTTACATAGAGAAGGCCTAATATCTGAAATAGTTATAAAAAGACCTGTAGTACAGATCACTAGCACCCCTAGCGGGTCGCACTACCAGTAGTAATAGGTACAAAGTAAAAATAAAAGTAAGATTAACAAAAAGCTCAAATAATCATATACTTTATTTAGCAGCAATTACAAATACATATAAAAAGGAAACAGATAATATAATATAGAGATATTAGACAATGGAAGCGATCATCTTCATTAATATGTGGTGCGGCGATGGAATAGAAATATATGAAGTTTGGCTGAATATATCTATGTGTCCTTTGGTAGACTATGGTATAAAGTTAATTTTCATCTCAAAAGCAAAAAGCATAAATGGGATAAGTGTCAAACTTAACAACGGAGACCTATATCCTTTTCCTTACCCTTCCCAGTCCTACCCCTTATTCCTCTCGTCAATCTTTTCTTAATCCCTTCACAATTTAAAATCGGCAATCCATTTGTAGAGGCGTTAGATCTGCAATGGAACTTATGCCTCTCCAAACGTTCATGGGCGGTGGTAGCGCTTACCATCAGGCGACCCACTAGCTCCTTTACCGACTAAGACATAAAAAATACAAAAATAGAGTTGTAAATAAAATTACAAACAGTCAACAAACAAACACATGCATTATAACATGAAATATCACAGTTTCCATTATAAATGCGATTATACATCGAGTTTTAATAATAATAATACACTTTATTTAGCACCAGTTTAAAAAACAATATATAAAAAGGAAAACGATTTCTAGCAAGCAACCTATGGGTAGGATTTTTAAATACACAAAAGGGTAGAAATTGGTGGTGCAGCAATAATAATTTATTTATATTATATTTAAAACATGATTTTAATCATATTATAAATACATACATAATAAGCATATTTAACAAATACTTACATATTATTTATATATACATAGTCATACAATAATATACGAAAATACATATACAATACAATTACAAAAAAAAACAAATATGTAGTTTTAATAAAAGACTATATAAAAAATCTCACCTCATTTAGTTTGACAACTCTGAAACCATCCATAGCGGCTTGCAGCGCACAAATGGGATCGATTTCTGTTACATACACCTGAAATATATTTATATTATATCATAATTAGTACATAAACATTTAGCGATCTGTGAGTTAGTGAGTGAATGAATGTATACATAAAGATTTAGTGATCTATTTTTTTTAATGTCATAGCGGGCAACTGAGCTGGTGGTTCGCCTGATGGTAAACGAGCACCACCGCCCATGAACATTCGCAGAGGCTCAGACCTCTGAGAATGCGCTGCCCGCTTTTAAGGGATAAGAGATAAGGAAAGGTTTGATGACAGGAAAGAAGGAATGGACTGGGAAGGACTAGGAGCAGGATATAGGCGCCGGAGTTGAGTTAGTGAGTGATTTAATTAGTGATTTAGTTGGTAAGCGAAGAATTTGGTGAATGCTATAGTGAGCCTTTATTGATTCAATGAGTTAGTGTCAGTAATGAGTCAGGGTTATATCAATCGTTTGCTTAGAGCCGGTAATTACATAAATGATATGTCAGTGAATGAATGTAAATAAGACTTTTTAATTGAGTGAGTGAGTAAATTACTTACATTTTGCGGCAGTGCGTGAGTTACGTTCAGTAATTTAGCAATGAAATCAGTAATTTAATACTCACTACTCCTTAAGGACGAGTGAATTATTTCCTCATAGTAACGAATTCAATCACTCCCAGTGGTGATTAAATTTGTTTCTGATTAAGTGAGTGATCGAATTAGTTCCTTATAGTGTGCATAGTAATTGAATTCGTTACTTATACATCGAGTGACTGAATTAGCTACTTATAGTGTGAGTAGAGATTGTATTAGTTCCCTGTTTGAGTGAGTGAGTCAGTGAGTGAGTCAGGGAGTGAGTCAGTGAGTGGGTCAGTGAGTGAGTCAGTGAGTGAGTCAGTGAGTGAGTCAGTGAGTGAGTCAGTGAGTGGGTCAGTGAGTGGGTCAGTGAGTGAGTGAACGACATACTCACCACACTCCCGAGCGCTTTCAGAGCCTGGCAGCAGCCCTTGCCAACCTCCCCGTAGCCGCACACGACGGCCTGCTTGCCGCCGAACATGAGGTCTGTGCTGCGCTTGAGTGCGTCTATAATGCTCTCCCTGTAACGTGCCAGCGTTTGGATGTCAATTCTAATGCAAATATTCGGATTTTAATATTTGGATTCGGATATTGAAAGATACAAATATAGGTACAGATATGTACACATAGATCTGCCTGTATCTATATATAGGCAGATACAAATACAGATAGAAAAATAGAAATAGATACAGGTAGATACAGATAACGACAGAAACAGATAATCCTACTATCTACTTCCTCCTAATATTATGGATGCGAAAGTTTGTAAGGATGTGTGTGTGTGTGTGTTGCTCTTTCACGCAAAAACTACAGAACCGATTGCAATGAAATTTGGTACGTAGACAGCTGGACAACTGGAATTACATATAGGCAACTTTTTAGTCCTGATATTCCTACAGTATTCGGACTTACGCGGATGAAACCGCGGGGCGCAGCTAGTTCTCATTAAATCGTTTACATTTTAAAATAGCACTAATTTAATTTTTTATTCATCATTGTTATGTACATGTTACATATTATGTAGAATTAAAATTTAAAAATTGATATTAATTTAAAAGAGCAACTATCGGGTTTGTCGCCGTCTCTTCTCTGTAGAAACTGCCTTCCGAACCGGTGGTAAATGTTAAAACTGTGTTAGGACGTTTCAAAAGTGCTTCAATAAGAAGTATAATTGAATAGATAAATGTTTGAGTTTGAGATTAAGATTGAGTTTGAGATTGAGTTTGAGCATGAGTTTGAGTTTGAGTATGAGTTAGAGTATATGAGTTTGAGATTAAGTTTGAGTATAAGTTTGAGTTTGAGTTTGAGATTGTTTTTGAGTTTGAGTTTGATTTTGAGTTTGAGTATGAGTATGAGTATGAGTTTGAGTTTGAGTTTGAGTGTGAGTTTAAGATTGAGTTTGAGTGTGATTTTAAGTTTGAGTTTGAGATTGTGTTTGAGTTTGAGTTTGAGTTAGGATGTAGTCAGTTATTCACCTGCAAGAATACAAGTTGTCGAACTTCGTCTTGGTAACGGAGTCGTTGACATTCATGGCGGGCACGCAGAGCTTGTTGGCCTTACTCAGCTGGTACAGTCTGTGCACACCCGTCACACTCTCCTCGACTATCCCTGGAATGAGAACACACAGTGATTACATCATTAACCGACTTCGACGATTCGTAATGCTTTTTTGAAGTGAAACTTCTTTAGAAACCTAGTATTTTCTTGTGTTTGATTTCACGCGAGTATTAAACATATAGAAATTGAAAACTTTTTAACGGATTTTAAACGCGATTTTTTCATTATATTATTAACCCGTTTCGAACACTTTACAGCGAGCGTGGTTAAAAGTCAAAAAGTTTTTAATTTCTTTAGGAGTCGTTGTGATTGCAAAACTGATGCAACGGAAAAAACGACAGGTAAGAGACACAAATACGAAAATATGTAGAATGAAGCCGGCAAAGAATGAGACAGAAATATACATACTATTTTATATATATTCATCTTCATCATCATCATCATTCTTTTGACGATTTACTGAAGTTTCACTTCTATAGTGTGTGAATCGCACACAAATCTTTTTTTTTGTTTCTACGACGGCTAAAAAGTATCTCCAATCCAGTAATATAATTATAATTAACTAGCGGTCCGCCCTGGTTTCGCCCGTGGTACATATATAGCCTAATACCTTCATCAATAAATGGGCTATCTAAAACTGAAAGAATTTTTAAAAACGAATCAATAGTTTCTGAGATTAGCGCGTTCAAACAAACAAACTTTTCAGCTTTATAATCATCTCTATCTCTACATTATATATACATAAAATTTCTCGTGTCACTATGTTAGTTACGATACTCCTCCGAAACGGTTGGGCCGATTGTCATGAAATTTTGTATGCATATCGGGTAGGTCTAATCGGCCAATATCTATTTATTATACCCCGAAATCACAAGGGAAGACCTTAGTAATACCACTAGTATAGATTTCATTAAAATTAACATATTGTAATTGTTAATTTAATAAAAAATCATTGATTTTATCTTTTTTTTTTTTCAATTAATCACCAAAAATCATACCTTTTATCTGCTTGAAGGCGGTGGGGTGCTTCTTCAGCATCAGGTGAGTGGCGTCACCCCCATCGTCGAGTATCATGTTCGGCTGCCACGCCCCAGTGGGTGTGCAGCACTGGTCTATGCACCACCAGAACGCCTCCTCGCTTTCACCGCGCCATGCGAATATCGCGAAACCTGTGGGGGTGGGTTTAACATTATTATTTTTAATCTGAAACATTGATTGATTGATGGGCTATAGCAGTGATGGCTCAGTGGTGAGGACCTCGGACTTAAAATCGATAAGTCGGGATTCGAGACCAGGCGAGCGAGCGTGCAGGAAATAAATCGATTTTTCAATACATCTGCGCATGTGAAATAACATCACCACTGCTAGAAGGGTGAAGGAAAACATCGTGAATAAACCGGCATGTCTAATAAACAGTTCGACGACATATGACATCTGCCAACCCGCACTTGGCCAGCGTGCTGGATTATGGCCTGAACCCTCAAAGGTCCCTGTGTCCCAGCAGTGGGAACATTTATGGGCTGATGATGATGATTACAAACTTTAAACTTTAGTTTTTAATTAATAAATGCACATTTTCGACGCACTTATAAATCATTCCTGCTTAAACTCCAACAGATTTAGCTACCTTTGATAAGACCCAACATACGTATCCTGAATATTCAAATCTCATATTCCTATTCAAAATATTTAATTTCATACATAATTAATTAACTTAACCAAAGATATCATATTTATTGATTTATTTACTTTTACTTATGTCTTTCTTTTTATTACGCTCGACACTATTCTATCAAAAAACAAACATTACAATTCAATATACACATGGACATATCCAAGTGACAATCGGACCGTAATTTATCCGGGATCACATACCAGCATGCGCAAGCGCAGCGGCCACCTCGTTCTGCGTGCTGTAGATGTTGCACGCCGCCCAGCGGACGGTCGCGCCGAGCGCGGCTAGCGTCTCTATCAGCACAGCGGTTTGGGCGTTTATGTGCGTGCAACCCACGATCTGGAGTTGTTTTAATAGTAATAAGTCACTTTATATGGCAGAGCAAGCAAAGGTGCAGGTGGGCCACCTGATGTTAAGTGGTCACCACCTCCCATAAACACTAACACTAGAGGTGTTACAGTGCTTTGCCGGTATTTCAGTGACATATACGCTCTTTTCTTGAAGTCACTTTTTAACACGCTTTTAATAGCTTCACCAATAATTTGTATGAAACAGACTCCGTCTGATTCGCTTTAAACGGACAGATTAAATTCAAACTTTGTACAATTAACAAAGATCGGTGAAATTACAATAATTTCACGAGTTAAGCTAATAAAGAGTTAATAAATAATAATAAATAAAGAGTTGGCCGGCAACACACCCGCAACTCTCGAGGTTGCGTGTCTCCGCTTACCGGTGACGCGCCTGCTCGTTTGCCCGCTATTATATAAAAAAGAGAGTTTATCATCCCGACTACGATCGTGAGGATCAAATAATATCCTTGCGCATACACTGTATAAAAACAGGTGACAGTTTAATTGATTCTATCGGGAGAGTAGAAAGATCAAACCGCCATTTGTGATAATGTGGTTAAGTCTCAAATTATAATCTTATCCAGGGCAATTACATTTAAAACTAATATAAGGACTTGGATGACCGAGCTTTGCTCGGTTTTTTTTTCTGTTTTAACTTTAATTATTCGCCAATAGATGTCAGGAAGAGTCATAATAAATTGGGACTACTCAAACGCTTCCTATTTGTTAAAAAACTAAGTTTAAGTCGATAAAACACGAATATGACATTTTCTAAAAAAGATTCCTAGCTATGTTTCTCCGTCAATCACGCTGAAACTACTGAACGGGTTTTGATGTATTTTGGTGTACAGATATGGTATGAGCTGATTTGAGTGATAGAGTAATTTTTACCCCGATTAACTGCTCCCTTGGGATAAAACAGGTATCTTAATATCGGGAAGAGCCTGGACAACCTTCTAGTAAAGTAAATAAATTAAAATAAAGATACCATAAGCTACCTTAGCATCCTTCAAAGGCTTGTCGTCCTTGGCCCTGGCCCTCAAAGCCATAATACCCGGCATCTCCTGTTCGGCGATTTCTATTTCCCGCCTCCCGAACCCATGTTGCTCCACGTTTCTCACGCAATACGGAGGATTGGGTTGACCAGCTGCGATGGCCTTCTCGTGGGGTTGTACACCCTCATCCTCATCGGATGACGACCCTGGAATGATGGAAAAAGAAGCCATTAGCTTTGAGAACAGATTAGCAAATCGATGTTACTATATCTGCTTATGGAAAGACCCCATGATAATTTCTTGTCGAAATATTACCCAAATAACATTCCCTTGTCTATACTATCATTGCTATATGTTCTCAATAAATTTCATCCAAATATGACCATTGGATATTTTCCAAGAGAAAACTTTTACATGTTATAAATGAGCCATTTGACCCGAATGTTTATGCAAATATTCCGCAAAATGAGAATTGTGAGGGTTAGCCTTCCTTCTCTTTAGCTTAAACTGTTTCTACTTTAATGTTTTGGGAAAATATATCTGCGGTGTCACTATGACGTCATTACTAATTCTAATGTGGAAAAGTGACAGAGCTTCTCATCTCGGTCGTCTAGCGGCATCACTCCCACATTGGAATCAGCACTGCTTTAAGACGTCATGGTGGCCTTAAGTCTTGACTACAGTTGGGTTTCAGTGGATTTCAAGTCAATTGATCTAGTCTTTATCTACATCGCGATATTTTGAAGTTATGAGCAATCAAAGATATATCGTTCTTTGCTATACAAAATTATATTCAACCATGCAAATGTTTTCAACCGGTTTTAATTCATTCATTCATTATTCCAAAAACGATTTGCCTCAAACAGCATCCAGCCTTACATTTGCGGTTAATTAAAGAGAGATGAACTACGACTAATTCTAGTTTATCGATTGACAGCAGTCATGGCCGTCCGAGACTTTGTTGAAACATCGGACAAAATTGTGCAGCTACCATCCCACCTATTGGAAATTTGAGCCTAGAAACGAGAAATAATATAACTAGCTTTACTTATCTGATGTAACCTAGATGCAACAACATGCAATGAAGCTAATAAGACCTGAAAATCTCTACTATATCTATACTAATATTATAAAGCTGAAGAGTTTTTTTTTTTTGTTTCTTTGTTTATTTGAACGCACTAACCTCAGGAATTACTGGTTCGTTTGAAAAATAGGAAAATTTCGGATGTTAGATAGCCCATTTATTGAGGAAGGCTATAGGCTATATATGTACCACGGGCGAAGCCGCAGGCGGAAAGTTAGTATCTTATAAATATATTACCGTTTAAATCCTAATTTATTTTCATTATTTTTTATATTAATGGATAGTGAATAAATTCAGGACAAGCGTACTATGATAAATTACAATTATTGGATTAAAGTTTTAACGCAAACCACACAATTGGCTTAATCTCTGAAACAGTTAACACTTGTGAACTCCCAATATCGCTGAACCAAAGTTATTCAGACTTTAACTTAAACAATTTTTCAATAGTGGGTACGCTGATGCGTCTTAGGCAGGTTTTGGTAGCACGCTGCACCATGCACCAGACATGCTTACCCCGATATTCCGGTTCATAGAGGTTCATACGTTTCCCTTCAGCGTGACTCTAAAACCTGCCTGAATAATATATCATAGTACGTCAAAACTATCTAAAAATGACCTTATCTATATTTAAGACTTACAAAAATCACTCTTCCCAGATATAATCGAGTGCCGTTTCTTCAATGTCGGCTCTTTTTCCTCGGTTATTGTATGTTTAAGTATCCCCGTGGTAGGCATTTCTATCTAAATATATCTATTTTATATATGTGCTTTAGTGTTCGTGCACGTTGACCGTCTTATTGAAAATCTTCCTTATATATTTCTAGATCTAAATGAATCCATACTCCCCTTGGTCACGGATCACGCGTTCACTACTTGACCCAATTCGTTGATACTTATTTGTTGTGTTAATGTCGGGATAAGGCTCTTACGAAAGAAAAACTTAGGAAAGTGACGTGGAAGATTGGGAAATTTATGAAAGCTTACGAGTGTTTTAAACGCGTGCATTTGGACATTTCAAATAAAGATGGGACAGAACTTTAAGACGGTTGTCTTATTTTTAGTTTATTTTAGTACAATTTAGTTTTGACAAAAAAGGAAACGTCTGTGGGAAACCATAATCGATTAGTAGTCTAAAAAATAAACAGGTAATTAAATGCTGAAACCAGCTATTGTAAATTAAAGAATGTTTTGCAACATTATATGTATCATTTAACTAATATGTGTGGAATGAAAAAGACAAAACATATAGTTTAATTCTAAATATTCTTTTAGCTTGGACGTTCAAACAACAGAAGTGGCAGTAGGGGTATACATTTTAGTTTCAATTTATGTAGAGGTTTTTTTGGGTAACCCATTTCTATTGTCGAATTTTTCTCCACATTTTTTTCCAACTTTGACTTTTTAAATGAATAGTGTTTTTTCCTCTAGTCAGTCTGTATGATATGATATCTAGGATCCTAATCTTGACCTAACCTGACTCTATCCTGTATGATATGAATAAACCTAAATACCTACTATTGTAAATGCGAAAGTATGTTTGTTTGTCCTTTTTCATGTCGCAACAGAGCGATTATATGTTATAATTTTTGTGTCTGGAGATAGGAAGATAGAGTCACATAGGCTAATAAATACTGCGTTGATACATCCCATGGGAAGATCCACTATGATACCCGGGGGCCGG